>NW_002060964.1:858974-1021369 GCF_000150275.1 Trichoplax adhaerens
TACAGGCATTAATCTCGCTATAAAGCTGGTAAGTCTAGTCTCTTCAGTGATATTAATGATAGCTAAGGATTGAATAATCTTAATTATGGCAAAATTATGTTTTAAACGATAAAATACTTACAGTATTACAACCTACTGCCTCTTTGAAGAAATTACTTTAATGAGTATCTTCTATCTATTACATTCTAGGTATTGCCTATGTTTCAACTATGTGTTTATCTAACTCAGTTGGTGTAGTCGAGAACTCAATGAATTTGGAAGTTGTAGCTGCAATTATGGCGCATGAAATGGGCCATAATTTTGGCATGAATCATGATACGGGCAGAACCTGTTCCTGCCCTTATAAACCAACTGGAGCTACAATATGTATTATGGCAGCGACGTTACGTTCGCCTTACCCGCAATCATTCTCTAGCTGTAGCGTCGCAGACTTGAATAAAAATTTAAATGAAGGACTCGGATCATGTCTGTTTAACGCTCCTACAAAATTATACACAAATCCAGTTTGTGGAAATGGTTTTAGAGAATCGGGCGAGGAATGTGACTGTGGAAGCGTAACACAGTGTCAGGATCCTTGTTGCAATGCAGCAACATGTAAACTGCAATCATTTGCTGAATGCGCCTCCGGATCGTGCTGTGCAAATTGTAAATTCAAGGCTAGATCAACGTTATGTCGCAATGTTACGAATGATTGTGATTTACCAGAATACTGTAGTGGAACATCAGCAGATTGTCCTGTTAATGTCGTCAAGCAATCATCCCTTACATGTGGTAATAGTACCGGTTATTGCTATAATGGAGCATGCGTTACTATCGACGCACAATGTCAAACATTATGGGGTCCTACTGGAAAGAAGGCTCCTCAGCTCTGTTGGGATAGACTCAATGTTGCTGGAAATAAATATGGCTTTTGTAAGAAAACTAGTGCTGGACAGTTTATCGGTTGCACCGCTAGCAATGTTCAATGTGGTAAACTTCATTGCGATACACAAGCCAGTAAGCCCGCGATCGGTAGTACCTGGAGTTCTGCAACAGCTACATTTACTCAGGTAAGATCGCCTACTTAATGCTACTCGGCAAGTATTACCTCATATACAAATATCGTTAGCTAGGTACTATAACTTGCACCATGATTACATTAGTTTGACCTTAATGTTAACGTTATCTCTGCAAATACTAAATCTCTATTCGGATTTACTAATTCTATTATTATAAAGGGTGGAAAGCAAACTATTTGCAGGAGCGCTTCTGTAGACTTAGGCTCGGACATCCCCGATCCAGGGATTGTATTGGACGGAACAAAATGTGGAGATAAAAAAATTTGTTTCGATAACGAATGCCGTGATATTTCTAATGTTATTAACGTTAAACAGTGTAACCCTGTTGATTGCTCTAATCACGGAGTAAGTAAAAATAATCTAAATTAATCATATTATAATCAGATAATATTCTAAAAATGAAAATAAACAGAGAAAGATAATGATATTAGTTCAGTTCACAGTAACTTTACTGCATTATTTCTGTTACTAGCTAACTGCTAACGTTGTCAATGTACTGATATCGACCATTTTCTTTACGACCAAAAATGCAGTTAGTTAAGATATTGTATGAATTCTTCGTTATAGATTTGCAATAGTAACGGAAACTGTCATTGTGATAATGGTTACGCTCCACCGTCATGTAGTCAACCAGGCAATGGAGGTAGTATTGATAGTCATGGCCATAGCACTGTACCGACTGCAACTCCAGGTAAGATCGTTCTTAAACAATCTCATGTTTATGTTATACTTACAGCAGTATCATATAACTGATAGAGATCGATGGCTATCTTTTCCTTTTCAATACCTTATAGCTTTACTTAGTTTCAGTGATAGTTTTAGTAGTAACAATCAAAATTTCTTTCCATAATTCTGATAATAGTAACCTTATTAACGTCCCTAATTTATCCATAACGTAGTACCACGATCTGCCAGTTACTTGTTCTTGTCTAGTTTAAGTCTGATATTGACCTTCAGTAGACAATATTTTTACGACATGTTATAATCTAAATTGATGGGAACTGTATACTAAGATAGAACCTTATAAATTCAAAAATAACAATATCACACGTAAAAACGATCAAAATACAATTTCTTGATTCTTCTGCACTAACAGCCACCAGCCAAGCAACTACAAAATTACCCAACACAACTCCAACACAAACTCCGACTTCAGTCGCTACAACTCCAACTCCGACTTCAGTAGCTACAACTCAAACTCCGACTTTAGGAGCTACAACTCCAGCGCCTGCAACTTCGAACTTAGTAACTACCGGTAGGTCTAAATATGTCTCTAGCTATCTCGAGCATAGAACTAGAATGTTAGTCATTTTTAATAGAACTCTTTTATTGTAGTATTTTATCTTTAGGCAGTTTTATAGATAAACACCCGTATAGCTTCGACTAGGAGATAATGCCTTTAATTGTATTGCTTGAATTTAATTTTACAGTATTACTTGTATAACTTATGTAAATCAAATTTTTACCACCACTAACCGTATCTAATTGCTTTTTCTATATATCTTTTTTCACATTATCATACTAGCATCAACAACTTCAGTCACATCTACTATGAATGGAACTACGAACAGTACTAATAGTCCAAATGCTACAGTATCTACAGGAACAGTAGATAATCAAATTTCTGGCGCTTTAGGAAACAACTATAACATTCTATATATCTTGTTACTTGTAAAGATTGCTTTTTGGCATTCTTAAACGATTTTTCTAACACTAACTGTGTTCGGTTTATCTATAACATACGATTTATTTGTCAAAAACATAGCAAATGTTTATTTTCGATTTTTAGGTAATTTATTGCAATTGCTTTACCGTGAGGGATTATTATTACACTGTCATCATTTAATCATCGCTTAATTAGAAATTTATCCGTATTCGTGTTATACAGTAATCATTTTACTTCATCAAGGAAATTTTGTAATATTCATTTCGTTTCATATCAATATGCTAACTACTAACCGCTGATTACATATCGTTAATTTCGTAAGAAAAAGCTTAAAAATACATATTTATTTGCATGCTTATCATTTAATAAAATTATTGTCGCTTGTTTTCTTCACTACGAGAAATATTTAGTAAATGCAGTATGTTATTCATTAAATATTTACCGCGGTTTAGTTCCAGAAACAATCAAATACGAGAAAACATTACATCTGCACATAAGAATATCGAATTTCACCTAGATAAAGGCGATAATATCCACCTACTACTGAAAGTAACATCTAGTCGTCCCTGCAAATTCAGCCAAGAATTGAATGTCGTTTCGTTAAATTATTTAGCCTGAAATACAAACTATATCATTAATGAAAAACTATTAAGATTAAATTTAAAGAAAGCTGTAAAATTCTGCTGCTGACCTATAAACTTAACTAATTTTCTATACTTCATTATTTTAATATACTGCATAGTGAAACGTAGAAGATTAAGCTTAGAAAATGATAAGAAATTTATGATCACGTTAAATATTATAGAAATACGTCATTAGCCTAAAATTAAAACTTACAAGATCAGAGAATTGCATTTGACAAAAATTTTAAAGCTCATCCAAGTTTACGCGTGTTAGAACTTCCCTCTCTTACCAACGATACTGCATATTCGTTGCGTTGCTGACGAATTATGGCTCTTAATGTTATTTTTTAACCATACAAATCTGTAAGGGTTCTAGTTACTATTAACCTAACATTACAAATTTCCTATTATATTTTACGATTTTATTCGAGTATGAGGTTGAGAACGCTATCAGCTGATAGTAAAACAGCAGTAACCGTGCTTCTAAAGTTGCGTAGCTCATGCAGTAACACTGTACTGTACTTTAACTGTCTTAAAGCTAAAGCAATACGACTACTATAACTGAACCATTTTAAGAACTTTTAACAAGTTATAAAATTTGTTTTATACTAGGACAGTTGTAGCAGCATAGAGAATACACTGTATACTTTACAGTATATACCAAATAGATTGAAATAAGCCTTTACCTTGAAACTGGCTTTAACTGCAAAATGATAGCTCGTTATTGTGGCCTATCGTCTATATTGCTAACTGAAAAATTGCAAACTTCGATTATCGACATGAATTTTAGGCGAAATTATTCCATTCCATTAACCCTTTAACGTCGCATAAATTTTGTAATCTATTATGATCAACAACAGTATATCAAGTTAAGCTCATAACAAAAATAAATCAAATTGCTTCTGAAAATCTACCAAATACAATTCTGTTGAAGTAAAGGCAACATATCAATGTTGAACGACTTGGATCGATTTTATCACTTCTGGGAATAAAAGAAATTGATTCTAATTAAATTGATCTTAGCATTATCATTACGTGTGAATGATTATATTCGTATTATAATTATAATTTATTCTTAGTTATTATCTGCTATACCAGCCCCGCATTGTATCCAGTAAAAGAGAATGGATTGAAATCATAAACCATCATTGCTTATAGGCTAGTCAAAGTACTAGTAAATAATCACGATTAATTAGGTTGTATAAAATAGTTAACGAAATAATATCTAGTCCTTAAAAAATATACTAATCCTCTTCGTCTGAATATTTTTATTAGCCCAAAATTCAATTAATTGATAGACATTTAAATAAATTAAAGGAAGTCTGCCATTCTCAAAAGCAATTAGACCCACCACTGTTATTCAATTCACGTCAAATTCTTACCCAAAATGTATTTATATTTTACAGAACAATAGCATTCATTTAGATGCTGACAGAGATATCAACATAAAGGTATGACTATCGAAACAATTTAAACCGCAAATTAAGAAGTCTACGTATGTCTCATCTGTACTGACATAAATGAACACTTGGAGGTGTGTTTTTAAATAATATTGCAACTGGATTGAACGAGACTCGGATTCTAGCTAAGATAATTTTAAAATTATAGATTTATCAAAAAATCTTCCTAATTATACACTCCTCGATAAGAAGATTTTTAAAGCATAACGTTCTCACTCCGATATTAAGAAGCTATTGACAACGAAAATATTGCTTCCTGTACATGCAATAATTTAAAATATACAGTCAGTACGTATGGTTATCATAAAAATCGATCATATTCTATAGTACGTAGAGTTGCTTACTATAAAATTACTTACTTCCATAAGAGTACTGTACAGCATGCCATTATTCTATCAAAGTAATCAAAATACAGTACCAAGGACTACTAATACTAATAGTGCTCTACTATAAAGCTGACTTAGAAAGTAAACACTTTCGTAAGATCTATTTATGAGTACAAATGAACAAAAATTCTATTTTAGTGCACCTACATGTAGTAAAGCATCCCATACATCAAAATATTATATCAAGGACAACAATTTTTATTGAAGTAATCTAATCGCTTCGCCTATACGGACATGAATCAGTGATATAAACAGTCCTATCGAAAACTTATCCGTATCATCTAGATCTTGAAGTGTTGGTAAAAATTGATCATAACAATACTGCTTCGAGATTTATTCAATTATAACAATATTATTAAACTAATAACGTATATATATGATGTAAATCAGCAGCTTTATTGCTTTTTCATCCAATGCTTTGTTCCGGCGTAATTCCGTCGCTATAGAATAGTTCAATGACCTGACTCTCTGCAAGTAAATAATACCCTTTCGAGTTGTTTGCTTCTATCTTTTGTGTTCTCTTTCTATCTTTTATTTGACGCTTTGGCGAATAAAAATAATCGCAGACTCAGCCTACAAGTACCGTAATAATTGCCTTAAGCATTAATTCCTGCAATGCGTGTTCTTATCGTACTATATTCGGGTAGTGCCCCTCAACACTTTGCATTACTGTTTGATCTTTAATTCTTCTAGGATAATTAAAAGCTATAATCAGGTTGTCAAACGATTACTTGCCTTGATTGTATACATTCGTTATACGTGCCATTACTGAGATCGCAAGGGAAAATTGGGTGCAAGTGCATTCAACACGCCATAGGTAGGATAAAATTATCTTGTGTAATATATCCTGTGATTTTAAAGTATACAAAAGATCGTAATCAGCTTACTCGTAAACAGATATTCGTGTGTTTGTTTGAAATTTACTTCTACACAATTTAAGCAATGATACAAGTAGCCGAGTTTTCTGTTGAAAAATAGACTAGAAATACAACGTCCTCCCTAATTTTTTAATAAAACCCAGATTCCAGAATCAGTTTCTATTTAGAATTGAATTATTCGATATGAATTGTTCATTTAACTGCATATGTATAGACAGACTAAACGATAAAATGTATCTATGTTTAGCGTACTAGGATTAGCGATGGTCACTCTAGGAAGCAGTAAAACACGGAGCAAGAGCTATTCTCGCTGGCTAACTGTTGCTTTGTCCTTGATATTGTTAAATACTCTGACCGACGCTAACTTAACCAAGGAACAAAAACAGCAACTACCTCATGGACTTCGTAGTTATCATTTATTTAAACCCGAAATAACTATTAAAGGAGAAAAATATCAGTGGCCAATTGTATCGTCAACTGCATCAGTCGATATAAATCTAAATGGTGAAAAGCTAACGTTAGATTTACAGCGTAACGATGGACTAGTCGATCGCTATTTTCATCATACCTATCAAGTTAATGGTCAAATGCGTCGCCAACGAGGCTTAACACAACCATTTTGCTACTATCACGGTCGAATTCGCCAAACTGCAAACGCTAAGGTAAGGCTAATGACCTTGACTGTAACTGTATAAGCAGCACGCCACAATTACTAATGTCTATAACTCAACTAAATATCCAGTTCATGGATTACCATTAAAGTAACTATTTTACAAGTTACAAACCTACAGAAAGTAACATATTAAACTTTTATGATACTTCACATTCATATTACGGTTTATGGATATAGTTACAGTATCCTTAAAAGAAAATAATAAAAGTAAGAATCGAAAATTTCTTTATAAAAGGGAAGATATCTCCATCCATCTTCCCTTAAATTAAATCGTATAAAAATTAACCAATCACTCTCATATAGTTTCGCCCATAATACAAATAGGTTACCTGTAATACAATAACATAAATGTACCGTAATTCAATAGCGGATAATACATCGGCTTCACCAGATTGAACAATGTACATAATGCGTTAGATATTGTCTTACATGAATATTAATAAAACTCATTTTTTTGCAGCTCATGAGTCGTATGATTGAGTTAAAGAAGTCTTTACTTAAAAACTCGCTATTGTAGACGTAGAAATCATTTTGCTATCAACGATTACATTTTTACGAGTTAAACCTTAGTCCTAAGCTGTAATTATCATGATAACTAGCTCATAGTATTGCACTATTCGATTAAGATATATTGTGTATTCGTATGATAATTAATCTTATACACTTAATAGACTAATGGACTAATTTGTTTGCCATCTATCGCCGTTATCGTTAAATTAGGATTCACTAGATAACGTGGCTGTCGCCGCTTGTCGCGGTATTAAAGGAAGATTTCACTATCGTGGTCATGATTACGCTATAATGCCTCTCGACGATCAACTGCACGCTACCTATCGTATCAAAGATCTAGAAGATCAAAGTAGTAATCACCTTAAGGAATATCACTGTGCTAGTGAAATCCCAGAATTAAATCCGAAAGTTGAGAAATTGCTTGAAGATAGAAAAGTATTACATCTACGTCGTCGGCGCAATGTTATCAATGAAACCAAGTATGTCGAATTAGTATTAGTAAACGATAAGCGATCATTCGATCTCTTAAATGGCAATTTAACCGCTATAGAAAGTCATTCTATTCAGGTTAGTGCATAAAATCAATATTTGATATTAATTAATAATTGCCTAACTCCGTACAATCTCATAATTTTCATTACAATTTTACCTGTTACGCTCACTAAACAACCGCCACACGGTAATGCACTGTGATGTATAGGTATAAGTTAATGAAGTAGTTACTATCGTACACAGAACGTATGTTGTACAACATTCATGGTAATATTACAATTTTCGCGACTACTGTACTTATTCGAGCATTTATTCAATAGTGGGCCAGCTTCGCAAAAGGGATTGTCCTATCAGGCGTGATTAACATAACGCCGCATAAATAATGAGCGTTAATCACTAAACAATAGTAAAATTCTATACAATAAATGTACATTATATCGATTGATTATAGCGCTAACAAGCACTACAATAACTACTAATTAAAATTAATAAAATCACTCTATGTTGCAGTATGTTGATATATTCATTACATATGGTAGGAAAAGTAATTTGAATTTTTACACGTTTCGTGTCTTGTAAACTAGTTCGATACCCTGTAAGTGCCAAACTATACAATATTTTAGACATCTTCTGTAAAGTAGCAGCATAATTAGGTTTTGGTAGGGTATAATTTGAGATTGTCCAACAACAAGGTAGAGCCTATTATGGTTAAGGAATGTAGTCACAGAGCAACTATCAATGGCAATTACTACAAATCGCATGTTATCTTTCGCAGTGTTAAGATATTATTTTCATATTCGCAAAGAGTCATGATAAACCAGCTCTTCTATCAAGTGTACCATAAAATATAGAGTATCTATCGTAATAGAAACTATGATTATTGTGAACATCTGTTGGTTTCCAGTAGCCTTTAAAAATAGATTGTAAGAATGTGACAGCTCTATTTTGCATAAACCTAGGTCGCTAATAACGTCGATTTAAGATATAAGTCAATCAACATACGCGTTGCTCTGATGAGTTTAGTTACGTGGTCCCAAGCTGATCAAATGCTGGTTACAACAGATGGCTCTGCTACTTTAACTAGGTTCGCTAATTACTCAAATTTGGTTTTGAAGAAATCAAATCCGTATGACAACGCACAATTACTTACAGGCATTAATCTCGCTAATAAAGCTGGTAAGTCTAGTCTCTTCAGTGATATTAATGATAGCTAAGGATTAAATAATCTTAATTATGGCAAAATTATGTTTTAAACGATAAAATACTTACAGTATTACAACCTACTGCCTCTTTGAAGAAATTACTTTAATGAGTATCTTCTATCTATTACAATCTAGGTATTGCCTATGTTTCAACTATGTGTTTATCTAACTCAGTTGGTGTAGTCGAGAACTCAATGAATTTGGAAGTTGTAGCTGCAATTATGGCGCATGAAATGGGCCATAATTTTGGCATGAATCATGATACGGGCAGAACCTGTTCCTGCCCTTATAAACCAACTGGAGCTACAATATGTATTATGGCAGCGACGTTACGTTCGCCTTACCCGCAATCATTCTCTAGCTGTAGCGTCGCAGACTTGAATAAAAATTTAAATGAAGGACTCGGATCATGTCTGTTTAACGCTCCTACAAAATTATACACAAATCCAGTTTGTGGAAATGGTTTTAGAGAATCGGGCGAGGAATGTGACTGCGGAAGCGTAGCACAGTGTCAGGATCCTTGTTGCAATGCAGCAACATGTAAACTGCAATCGTTTGCTGAATGCGCCTCCGGATCGTGCTGTGCAAATTGTAAATTCAAGGCTAGATCAACGCTATGCCGCAATGTTACGAATGATTGTGATTTACCAGAATACTGTAGTGGAACATCAGCAGATTGTCCTGTTAATGTCGTCAAGCAATCATCGCTTACATGTGGTAATGGTGCCGGTTATTGCTATAATGGAGCATGCGTTACTATCGACGCACAATGTCAAACATTATGGGGTTCCACTGGAAAGAAGGCTCCTCAGCTCTGTTGGGATAGACTCAATGTTGCTGGAAATAAATATGGCTTTTGTAAGAAAACTAGTGCTGGACAGTTTATCGGTTGCACCGCAAGCAATGTTCAATGTGGTAAACTTCATTGCGATACACAAGCCAGTAAGCCCGCGATCGGTAGTACCTGGAGTTCTGCAACAGTTACATTTACTCAGGTAAGATCGCCTACTTAATGCTACTCGGCAAGTATTACCTCATATACAAATATCGTTAGCTAGGTACTATAACTTGCGCCATGATTACATTAGTTTGACCTTAATGTTAACGTTACCTCTGCAAATACTAAATCTCTATTCGGATTTACTAATTCTATTATTATAAAGGGTGGACAGCAAACTATTTGCAAGAGCGCTTCTGTAGACTTAGGCTCGGACATCCCCGATCCAGGGATTGTATTGGACGGAACAAAATGTGGAGATAAAAAAATTTGTTTCGATAACGAATGCCGAAATATTTCTTCCGTCATCAACGTTAAACAGTGTAACCCTGTTGATTGCTCTAATCACGGAGTAAGTAAAAAATAATCTAAATTAATCATATTATAATCAGATAATATTCTAAAAATGAAAATGAACAGAGAAAGATAATGATATTACTTCAGTTCACAGTAACTCAGCTGCATTATTTCTGATACTAGCTGACAGCTAACGTTGTCAATGTACTGATATCGACCATTTTCTTTACGACCAAAAATGCAGTTAGTTAAGATATTGTATGAATTCTTCGTTATAGATTTGCAATAGTAACGGAAACTGTCATTGTGATAATGGTTACGCTCCACCGTCATGTAGTCAACCAGGCAATGGAGGCAGTATTGATAGTCATGGCCATAGCACTGTACCGACTGCAACTCTAGGTAAGATCGTTCTTAAACAATCTCATGTTTATGTTATACTTACAGCAGTATCATATAACTGATAGAGATCGATGGCTATCTTTTCCTTTTCAATACCTTATAGCTTTACTTAGTTTCAGTGATAGTTTTAGTAGTAACAATCAAAATTTCTTTCCATAATTCTGATAATAGTAACCTTATTAACGTCCCTAATTTATCCATAACGTAGTACCACGATCTGCCAGTTACTTGTTCTTGTCTAGTTTAAGTCTGATATTGACCTTCAGTAGACAATATTTTTACGACATATTACAATCTAAATTGATGGCAACTGTATACCAAGATAGAACCTTATAAATTCAAAAAAATAACAATATCACACGTAAAAGCGATCAAAATACAATTTCTTGATTCTTCTGCACTAACAGCCACCAGCCAAGCAACTACAAAATTACCCAACACAACTCCAACACAAACTCCGACTTCAGTCGCTACAACTCCAACTCCGACTTCAGTAGCTACAACTCAAACTCCGACTTTAGGAGCTACAACTCAAGCTACAACTCAAGCTACAACTCAAGCTACAACTCAAGCTACGACTCAAGCTACAACTCAAGCTACAACTCAAGCTACAACTCAAGCTACAACTCAAGCTACAACTCAAGCTACAACTCAAGCTACGACTCAAGCTACAACTCAAGCTACAACTCAAGCTACAACTCAAGCTACGACTCAAGCTACGACTCAAGCTACGACTCAAGCTACGACTCAAGCTACGACTCAAGCTACTACTCAAGCTACAACTCAAGCTACAACTCAAGCTACAACTCTAGCTACAACTCTAGCTACAACTCTAGCTACAACTCTAGCTACAACTCAAGCTACTACTCAAGCTACAACTCAAGCTACGACTCAAGCTACGACTCAAGCTACGACTCAAGCTACGACTCAAGCTACGACTCAAGCTACTACTCAAGCTACTACTCAAGCTACAACTCAAACTACAACTCAAGCTACTACTCAAGCTACTACTCAAGCTACAACTCAAGCTACAACTCAAGCTACAACTCTAGCTACAACTCTAGCTACAAATCAAACTCCGACTTCAGGAGCTACAACTCAAACTACGACATCAGGAGCTTCTACTCAAACTTCGACTTCAGGAGCTACAACTCAAACTACGGCCTCAGAGGCTACAACTCAAACTACGACTTTAGGAGCTACAGCTCAAGCTACAACTCAAGCTTCGACTTCAGAAGCTACAACTCAAACTCCACTTCAGGAACTACAACTCAAACTACGACCTCAGGAGCTACAACTCAAACTCCGACTTCCGGAGCTACAACCCAAACTTTGACTTCAGGAGCTACAACTCAAGCTCCAACTTTGGGAACTACAACTCAAACTACGACCTCAGGAGCTACAACTCAAACTCCGACTTCTGGAGCCACAACTCAAACTTCGACTCCAGGAGCTACAACTCAAACTCTGACTTCTGGAGCCACAACTCAAACTTCAACTCCAGGAGCTACAACTCCAGCGCCTGCAACTTCGAACTCAGCAACTACGGGTAGGTCTAAGTAACTGTTTCTAGCTGTCTCCAGAATAGAACTAGAATGTTAGTCATAGTATTCTTTTATTGTAGTATTTTATCTTTAGACAGTTTTATACGAGTATATAAAACATTCGCGCTGCTTAGAGTAGGAGATTATATCCTTAATTGTATTGCTTGAATTTAATTTTACAGTATTACTTGTATAACTTATGTAAATCAAATTTTTTCTACCAGTAACTGTATCTAATTGCTTTTTCTATATATCTTTTTTCACATTATCATACTAGCATCAACAACTTCAGTCACATCTACTATGAATGGAACTACGAACAGTACTAATAGTCCAAATGCTACAGTATCTACAGGAACAGTAGATAATCAAATTTCTGGCGCTTTAGGAAACAACTATAACATTCTATATATCTTGTTACTTGTAAAGATTGCTTTTTGGCATTCTTAAACGATTTCTCTAACACTAACTGTGTTCGGTTTATCTATAACATACGATTTATTTGTCAAAAACATAGCAAATGTTTATTTTCGATTTTTAGGTAATTTATTGCAATTGCTTTACCGTCAGGGATTATTATTACACTGTCATCATTTAATCATCGCTTAATTAGAAATTTATCCGTATTCGCCTTATACAGTAATCATTTTACTTCATCAAGGAAATTTTGTAATATTCATTTCGTTTCATATCAATATGTTAACTACTAACCGCTGATTACATATCGTTGATTTCGTAAGAAAAAGCTTAAAATACATATTTATTTGCATGCTTATCATTTAATAAAATGATTGTCGCTTGTCTTCTTCACTACGAGAAATATTTAATAAATGCAGTATGTTATTCATTTAATATTTACCGCGGTTTAGTTCCAGAAACAATCAAATACGAGAAAACATTACATCTGCACATAAGAATATCGAATTTCACCTAGATAAAGGCGATAATATCCACCTACTACTGAAAGTAACATCTAGTCGTCCCTGCAAATTCAGCCAAGAATTGAAGGTCGTTTGGTTTAATTATTTAGCCTGAAATACAATCTATATCATTAATGAAAAACTATTAAGATTAAATTTAAAGAAAGCTGTAAAATTCTGCTGCTGACCTATAAACTTAACTAATTTTCTATACTTCATTATTTTAATATACTGCTTAGTGAAACGTAGAAGATTAAGCTTAGAAAATGATAAGAAATTTATGATCACGTTAAATATTATAGAAATACGTGATTAGCCTTAAATTAAAACTTACAAGATCAGAGAATTGCATTTAACAAAAATTTTAAAGCTCATCCAAGTTTACGCGTGTTAGAACTCCCCTCTCCTACCGACGATACTGCATACTATACAGTGCACACAGTATACTGCATATTCTTCGCATTGCTGACGAATTAAGACTCATAGCTTTATTTATTTAGCCTTATAAATATGTGAGGGTTTTAGTTATTATTAAGCTAGCTTCGTGAATTTCCCATTATTTACACGATTATATTCAGGCGAGAAGGTGGGAATATTATCAACTGCAGGTAGAATAGCAGTAACCGTGCTTGCAAAGTTGTTGCATCGCTCATACAGTAGCTTTGTACTGTACTTTAACTGTCGTAAAGCTAAAGCAATGTGACTACTGCTACTGAATGCAAGATGCTTCTGTACCATTTCTAGATCTTTTGAAAAATTGTAAAAATCTGTCTTGTACTAGACAGTGGACGCTTGCAGTAGTATAGAGTCTATATGCAAGATAGATTGACGTACAACTTTTACCTTGAAAATAGGTTCCGTAGTAGAGGTAACATATCAATATGAAACCATTCGGATCAATTTTATCTCGTCTGAGAATAAAAGAAATTGATACTAATTAAATTGATCTTAGAACTATCATTATGTGTGATTGATCATATTCAAATTATAATTTACGCTACGTTTTTATCTAATATACCAGTTCCGCTGTGTATCTAGTAAAAGAGAATAGTTTGATACTGTAAACTATCATTATTTATTGGCTAATCAAAATACTGGTAAAAGATCGCGAGCAGTTAATTTATATGAAATGGCTAACGAAATAATGTCTAGTCTTAAAAAGTTACTGTAAACTGATCCTCTTCATCTAGATATTTTTATTAAGCTGACTTAGAATTCAATTAATTGATAGATATTTAATCAAATTATCGCGAAATACTTGAAGCAAAAGTCTGTCACTCTCAAAAGTAATTAGACACACCTACTGTTATTCCGTACTAATTAAATCTTTATTATATTAACCCAAACATGTTTACATTTTACAGTACGATAGCATTCGTTCTTATGCCTGCCATTCTCATAAATAATTAGATACATCCACTGTATCAACTCATGCTAATCAAATTTTTTTTAACCAAAAATATGTTTACATTTTACAGTACGATAGCATTCGTTTTCCTGCCTGTCATTCTCGTAAGTAATTAGATACATCCACTGTTTCAACTTATGCTAATTAAATTTTTTTAACCGAAATGTGTTTACATTTTACAGTACGATAGCATTCATTCTGAAACTGACAGAGATTTTGGCTTGAGACACGCCGATCATAGCAGTTTGAACCGAAAATAAAGAGGCTTACCTATGTTTCATCTTGACTGACATAGATGAAAGCTTGGAGGTGTATTATTCAAACAAGTTCTCGAATGTCTCAAGCAAGTTGAACGAGACTCGTATTGTAGCAAGGACAATTTTAAAATTAACGATTAATCAGAAGAATCCTTTAAAATTATACAAATGCTCAATAAGAAGATTCTTGTTGCATATAATGTTTTATCTCGAGTTGCTTACATTCATAATACTACAATATTGCATGTCATTATTCCATCAACGTGATCAAAATATGGTACCAGGGACTACTAAATACTAATGGTACTCTATTATAAAGCTGGCTTGAAAAGTAAAACTCTTGCGTAAAATCTATTTATGAGTAAAGTTAAATAGAATCCTTTTCCAGAATCCTATTTTAGTTAAGCATCGCATACTGCAGAATTTTATCGAAAGGATAACATCTTTATGGAAGCAGTCTAATCGTTGCACTTCTACAGGAATCAGTGATATCAACAGTCTCATCGAAAATTTATCCGTATCATCCAGATCTTGAGCTGTTAGTCAAAATATCATAACAACAACATTGCTTAGACATTTTATTCAATTATAACAATAATATTTAACTAATAACATATATATATATATAATATACATAATATGTAAATCAGCAGCTTTAAAGGTTATTTCATCCAATGATTTGTTTTGGTGTACTTCCGTCGCTATAGTTCAATCACTTGATTTTCAGAATGGCAAATAAATAATAGATACGCGCACTTTCGAGTGGTTTGCTCCTATCTTTTATGTTATCTTTCAATCTTTTATTTGACGCTTGAGCAAATAAGAAAGGTCGCAGATTCATACTAGGGGTGATTTCATACTACAAGTAATAATTGCCTTAAGCATCAATTCCTGTGATTGTACACTTATCGCACTATTTTCCGGTAGTGCTTTCAACACCTTGTATTACTATTTGATCATATGATTTTTCTGAGATAATTAAAAGCTACAATCGGTTTCTTAAACGATTACTTGCTTTGGTAAGATTCATCCGTTACACGTAGCATTACCGCGATCGCAACAGAAAACTAGGTACAAGCACATTCAATACACGGTAGGTAAGATAAAATTATTCGGTAGATTATATCCTATAATTTTAAAGCATGGATAAGGTTACAATCAATCTACTTGAATACAGATTCTCGTGTGTGTTTGTTCAAAATTTACTTCGACATAATCTTAGCAACGATACAAGTGGCGGAGTTTTCAGTTGAGAAGTACACGAAGTCTAGAAATAGAATGTCCTCCGTACTTTTCCAATAAACTTAGATTCTAGAATCAGTTTCTATGTAGAATTAAATTATTCGGCATGAGTTGATCATTTAGCGGCATATGTATAGACAGCCTGAAACAATAAATATTTCTATATTAATATACTAGAATTAGCGATGATCACGCTGGGAAGTAGTAAAATAAAGAGCAAGTGCTATTCTCTCTGGCTAACTTTTATTTTGTCCCTGATATCACTGAGTATCCTAACCGGTGCTAACTTAACCAAGGAACAAAAACAGCAACTACCTCATGGACTTCGTAGTTATCACTTATTTAAACCCGAAGTAACTATTAATGGAGGAAAATATCAGTGGCCAATTGTATCGCCAAATGCATCAGTCGATATAAATCTAAATGGTGAAAAACTAACGCTAGATTTACAACGTAATGATGGATTAGTCGACCACCATTTTCACCATACCTATCAAGTTACAGGCCAAATGCGTCGCCAACGAGGCTTAACACAACCATTTTGCTACTATCATGGACAAATTCGCCAAACCGCAAAAGCTAAGGTAAGGCCAATGACCTTGACTATGACTATAAAATCAGCACGCCATATAATTACTAATGTCTGTAACTCAACTAAATATCCAGTTCATGGATTACCATTAAAGTGATCATTTTATATAAGATTCGCAGCTACAGAACATATAAAATATTAAACTTTTATGATACTTCACATTCATATTACGATTCGCCGATATAATTATTGTATCGCTCAAAGAAAATACTAAAAGCATGAATCGAAAATTTCTTAAAAGGAGAGAAAATATCTCAATCCACTTTCCTTAAACCAAATCGTTCAAAATTAGCCGACACGTCTTGTCTTGATGCACTCATAATGTGAATAGGTTACCTGTAGTAAAATAATACCGTACATGATAGATCAATTTCATGAGGTTGCACAATACAGCAGATAGAATGCGTGCTGTATTGCCATTTGCTGTAAGAGTATCAATAATATTTATCGGGAATTTCCTCAACTGTCAATGTTTTTGACAATATGACAGTGCTGTCGATACTGTCAAAATCATTGACAGTAGAGGAAATTCCTCAATATTTATTATTTTTACGGGGCTCTTAAGTCGGAGAGTGTATCGAAAGAAGCCTTTACTAAAGACGCTGTTGTAGGCGCGGAAATCATTTTACTGTCAGCTGTTATGTATGTAAGAATACAGTAACCTGTTGTACTGCACCTAATGTGTTAGCATAAGATACGTTATTACGGCTATACTATTTAAATGCAGTAAATCCTAAATAAAAGAGACTTTTAGTAAGCTTACTAGGAGGAGTGTATCAAAGTCCCTCGTGCTAACGTTAGCGACTAAGAGTGGAAATTCAACGTCAGCGATCACACCTCTTAGTGCTGACAAGTTATTGTCATGATAACTAGATCATGGTGCTACTCCATTTAATTAGGATATAATGTGTATTCGTGTGATAATTAATCTTATACATTCAATAGACTAATGGACTCATCTGTTTACTATCTTTCGACATTATCTTTTAATTAGGATTCACTGGATCACGTTGCTGTCACCGCTTGTCGCGGTATTAAAGGAATATTTCACTATCATGGTCATGATTACGCCATAATACCTCTAGATGACCAATTACACGCTACCTATCGTATCAAAGATCAAAAAGATCAAAGTAGTAGTCATCTTAAGGAATTCCGCTGTGCTAGTAAGATTGCAAAATTAAATCCGGAAACTGAGAAATGGCTTGAAGATAGGAAAGCATTACATTTACGTCGTCGACGCGATGTTTTCACTGAAACTAAGTATGTAGAATTAGTATTAGTTAATGATAAGCGATCATTCGATTTCTTGAAAGGTAATTTAACCGTTGTGGAGACTCGTTCCATTCAGGTTAGTGTAGAAAATCAATATTTGATAGCTCACGAAATGAGATTTTCGTTAGTTATGTCGAAACAATTTCTACATATAATGAGAATTAGTCCGTGCATGTATGTGCGTTTAAGTACTTTTAGCACATACTTCTGTACAGTATTATGCCAGTACGTAAGTAAAAAATTGTACAAGTAAAAGACTCGCGAGTATGACGAGAGTTGCTGGGGTCTTTAGTCTCGCAACAATTTACGTCTTACTTGAGTTTGGTTTATACTTTATTTCAATTACAGTTAACTATGATTGCTGACAACGTGCTCGACTGCGCTGTAAAATATTGTGTTGGTCTTTCATCACAAGTACAATAATACATACAATCGCAATTACGGTTAGGGTTATAGGATGTACCTTTTTGTATGACAGTATCAAATTATGCTCTACCGAACTTTTTTACCTACTTTCCTGCACGTATGGACCACCGTAGGTGTGCTAATACATTGAGCCTTTAAGATTCGATAGCTATGGCTATTTTTGTGAGCCCTTGACCTATGAACGTGTTTGTATGATTTTGACGGCTATAGTAACTTGATCAATAGCAGTTACTACAAGTCACATATCAGCTTTCGTAGAATTGAACACATTTATTTTCATACTTGGAAAGAGTAATGATACATCCACTATTTTATCCTATCATAAAATATAGAGTGTCTATAGTAATAGCAACTATGATCATTCTGAATATCTGTTGGCTTCATTAAAAATATACTGTAGAACTGTAACAACTACTCGTATATTTTGCATAAATCTAGGTAGCTAATATCGTCGATTTAAGATATAAGTCAATCAACGTACGCGTTGCCCTGATGAGTTTAGTTACATGGAGTGAAACTGATAAAATACTGGTTACATCAAATGCCTCTGCTACTTTAAGCAGGTTCGCCAATTACTCAAATGTTGTTTTGAAGAAATCCAATCCATATGATAACGCACAACTACTTACAGGTGTTAGTCTCACTAATAAAATTGGTAAGCCTTTTCAATGACACTAGTAATAACTGCAGCTGGAATAATCTTAATCGTAGCAAAATTTATCTTTTAACGATAACAAGCTTATTACGGATCTCTGTATTTATTCAAGAAATTACTTTATTAATGAATATCTTCTATCTATTATATTCCAGGTATCGGCTATCTTTCAACTATGTGTTTACCTAATTCAGTAGGAATGGTCGAAAATACACTAAATGTGGAAGGTGTAGCTACAATCATGGCACACGAAATGGGCCATAATTTTGGCATGAATCATGATACGGGCAGAATATGTTCTTGCCCTAATATGCCAGTAGGAGTTACATCATGTATTATGGAAGCAGCATTGCATTCACCTTACCCGCAAGCATTCTCTAGCTGTAGCGTCGCAGACTTATTTAAAAGTTTATATGAAGGACTCGGATCATGTCTCTTTAATGTTCCTACAAAACTATACACAAATCCAGTTTGTGGAAATGGTTTTAAGGAATCGGGCGAGGAATGTGACTGCGGAAGCGTAAGAGAATGTAAGGATCGTTGCTGCAATGCAGCAACATGTAAACTGCAATCGTTTGCTGAATGCGCCTCCGGATCGTGCTGTGCAAATTGTAAATTCAAGGCTAGATCAACGTTATGTCGCAAAGCTACAAATGATTGTGATTTACCAGAATACTGTAGTGGAACATCAGCAGATTGTCCTGCAAATGTCGTCAAGCAATCATCGCTAACATGTGGTAATGGTGCCGGTTATTGCTACAATGGAGCTTGCCTCACTACTAACGCACAATGCCAAACCTTATGGGGCCCCACTGGAAAGACAGCTCCTCAGATCTGTTGGGATAACCTCAATAAAATGGGAAATGAAAGTGGCTTTTGTAAGAAAACCGATGCTGGACAGTTTATCGCTTGCACCGCTAGCAATGTTCAATGTGGTAAACTCCATTGTGATTCGCAAGCCATTAGGCCCGTGATTGGTAATAGCTGGAATCTTTCAATAGCTGCTTTTGTTTCTAGGGTAAGATCGTCTTCTTAATGTTACTCGGCCAGTATTACCTCTTATACGACTATCTTAAGCTAGGTGCCGTAAACTTGCGCATGATTGAATTAGTTTAACTTTAATGCTAACGTTATCTCTGCTAATACTAAATTTCTATTTGGATTGACTAATTATTATGCAGCCTGGAAAGTTAACTATATGCAAGAGCATTTCTGGGAACTTGGGATCAGACATCCCAGACCCAGGGATTGTTCTGGAAGGAACCAAATGTGGAGACAAAAAAATTTGTTTCGATAATGAATGTCGCAATATTAATTCCGTTATCAACATTAAGCAGTGCAACCCTATTGATTGCTCCAATCATGGGGTAAGTAAAACAATTTGAATTAATCATATTATAAACAGATAATGTTTTAAAATTAAAAATAAACATTCACTTCACAGTGAGTCTACTACTTTGCGTTAGCACTTTTATTAATTAACTGACGGCTGATGTGGTAAGTCTTGAGGTTGGCCAGTGATAGTTTTCATATAATGCAGCTCGCGCTTTGCTACTAGTTAATTGATTTTATTGAAGGTTGAACTGTACATGCATTAGGAGGGTAATTGAATGATCAAGTGAAGCAATGCCGAAGAGTTCTTTAGACTCTCCTTTTATAAGATTCTAGCTGGAATAGTAACGGATCGTTTTATATTATAGCAGCGTCGTACTATACAAATATTTAAGTTTACTATCTTGCTAGATACGATATAGACAAGCATTTTGACTGCGTAACATGTCGATAATTTGTAATCTATGACTATTAAAACTTATAACTTATCTATTATTTTATAATTATCAGACATGAACATTACGCTACGGTTCGGACCTAGTGTATTAGTGCAAAGATACACATATTTTAATGATTATTCGCGACAGCTAACATTATCAATGTGCTGATACGAGCGGCTACTTAGCCATTTTCTTCACGACAGAAATGAAATTAGTTAAGATATTGTATGAATTCTTCGTTATAGATTTGCAATAGTAACGGAAACTGTCACTGTGACAATGGTTACGCTCCACCATCATGTAATCAACCTGGCAACGGGGGCAGTATTGATAGCCATGACCATAATACCTTACCGACCGCAACCTCAGGTAAGATCGTTCTTAAACAATATCAAGTTATATTGTACTTACGGTAGTAGCACTTAGCTGGTAGAGATCGATGGATATCTTTATTTTTTTTAATTTCTTATAGCTTACTTGGTTTCATTGATAGTTTTAGTAGTAACAATCGAAATCCTTCTCATAATGCTAGCCAGGGTAGCCTTATGAACGTCTCCTAATCTATCCTTAACGTAGTATCATGATCAATCGGTTACTTATTCTTGTCTTGTTTTAAGTCTTACTAGTGTTGATTTTCAGTAGACAAAGTTCTTATGATACCTTATAATCTGAATTGATGTCTGCTCTATACTAGAATAGAAGCTCTTCCAATTCAAGAATAACAATGTTACACGTAAAAGTGATCAAATTACAATTTCTTAATTCCTCTGCGCAACTAGAGACAAGTTTATAAATTACAGTAAACATTCGTATGGCCCAGAGTAGATCATATCTTTAATTGTAATACTTGAATTGAATTTACAGTATTGCTTATGAACCTTATCCAAATCAAATCTTTACTTCCACTAACCGTTTCTAATTCTTATTTCTATCTATCTTTTACGCTGCCATGCTAGCACCAACATCTAGTACAACGCCAACCTCTTCAGTGAACGGAAATAGTACAATATTGACAGTAACAAAAGATCATGAAATTTCTCGTGCTATGAGAAGCAGCTATAACATTCTATTCATCGTGTTACTTGTAAAGATTGCATTTTGGCATTCTTAAATGGTTTCTCTAACATTAGTTATATTTAGTTTCTCTAAAATACATGATGTAAGTGTCAAAAAGATTGCACATGTTTATTTTTAATTTTTAGACAATTTATTGCAATTACTTTACCAATCAGGGATCATTATTATCACACTATCATCATTTAGTTCGAAATTTATCCCTTTTCGCCTTCTGCAGTAATCGTTTTACTTCATGTAATAAATAAAGCACTACCCTTAGCCGTACTCTAAATTAGTCACCCAATAATATATAATTAGTTTTACAATGTAGCGGTTAAAAGTAGTTTATTCTTCAAATCTTGCTGAATATTGCGGTAATAAAGCTCTAGACTACGCAAACTACACTTGGCTAGCTTTCAGGCACAGTTTATCGACTGCATTGTCTTCTAATGATGACAGCCTTTTATACCCTTCTTCGTAGCATGTTTGCCTAATCATTCTCCCTGATCAATTCGTCTGCAAACCTATTGTAACTTAATGTAGTCTCTAGTTTCCCTTCATTACTGATATGGGTGCTGCAAGTGGGAGACTCTTTCGCGACTGTAGGTATGATTGTCCTGCCTCCCTTTTGAGCCAATCGTACACAAGTTACTGAGGTACGCTGATTCCGCCTGCCGAGGCAATCTCACGTAACTCCTGTACTGTGCAGTTGTCGTCTCATTACAAACAGCGTCCAGTAAATTGTTGTAGGTAGTTGTCTTTTTGCACTACACAGTGCCAAGGTCAAGGACTACTAAAATAGTTCCAATTGCTTGACTATGAATGTTCCCTAAAATCAAGATTAATTTACAGTTGCAGCAATAATAGACAGCAGTCATTAATCCTTGATCATGTGAGAGTGTGGTGGGTCACTTTTCTCGTGCAGCAAATATATATTATCCAGTAGCACAACGCAATACAGTATTCTCTGAAGGTTTCTCTTCTACGATGCATTTACACTTAGTGCGACAAACTTCTCTAGTGCGGCGTGAATTCCGTATTCTGCGGCATATATGCTCTCTGTGCGGCTACGAACTTCTCTTTGGTAGTCTTTGCCTGCTTGGTACAGGATGACGACCGTAACTATAACAACGGTTGGTTGGCAACAAAGATCCCATGACGTACAGTATTTTTAGACCAGTATTTCATGGTGATTGGTTGAAAGCGACCATAGACGTCTGTTGGTTTAGCTGTACAGTACTGTATAAGTGTATATTATTATTGCTACGCTTACCAGTAACTGATGGTTTGTATTGCAATTTTCAAAGAAAGAAAATAACTCAATAATGCAGTAAAAATTGAAAAAAAACATCAAGTGCCAATTGCTTAGGGTTGTCATGATCTGTATTGGTGAAACTTGAGCCAAATTCAAAGTAAATGCCTTCAAAATTGAAAGACGTAAATAAAGGCTACACTATGTCTGAAGATCGAGTGAATACTTTTTAACCAGTACAGTATAGTACTGTACTGTACTGTACAGTGTACAGTATAAGGCTCACCACGCCCATGACATCTATGTTACGGCCAAAACCCGATGTTCGCCCAATACGCTATACGCGTATATGGATGTACAGTTCTACACTAGCCAGCGATCGTTTGATGAAAATATCTAGTAATGAATCAAGTCGTCATTGTTCATCGTTAGATTATACAGTACAATGAACGTATTGTACTGTACTATACTGTACTGTATGTGGACGGGCTAATTTCTATGATTTTGGTGCAAACAGATAGATTAAATTTTTTTTTTTTGGACAAATTTTATATCAGTCTATAGAAAAAGAGTTAATTTACACGAATCTGTCATCAAAATTTACGTAGTTTTCGAAATAACGGTTTGGCTTTAAACATAATTTACGAAGAAACCACGTTTCGTATAGTGATTCTGACAACGGATTCTTGTAATTTAACTCATTCTCTTTCGTTTCATATAAAATTTATTGAAGATATCAAAAATTTTGTTTACATTTACCTTCACAAAAATCATAGAAATTAGCCCGTCCACCCTTGTAGACTCTACAGTGTAGAGTAGGCCCAGCCATAATAACCCCGATTACTCAGATACTGTAGAGTCATCTAAATGGGATATCGCCGCCTGATTGACATTGAATAACAATAGCCTGTGAAGGACGTCACAAAAGGATTTTTCCTGTTCGATAGTTGGCGAAACTATTGTGACAGTCAATTCAACGATTGAAAATAGTGAGTCGGCGGATTCACTTTCTACAGCGTTGTCACAAGCGGTTCGATTGAATCGCCAATAATCCATTCAGTCTATCTCTCGGTCAACCTTGGACGCTTCATCATTGCCTATCTTGACCTCCATCATTTCTACCATCCTATACTAAAACGAAATGGCCAAGGTGGACTGAAATTTTCCCTCTCTTGTGTCCTTTTTGCTTGGTTCTTCAGATTCAATAAATAATAATAATATTATTTTCCAGCCTTGTTTTGATTCATTTCTTGACTGCATTTTTGAATCGTGTATTCATTGGAATAATCCATCAAGTTGAGCTATTTTTACCTGTTATGATGATCCATTTTACCTCTATGTATGCGAGCTGATCCTATCCCGTCGCCATCATCCATTCTCAGTACTTTTCCTTGACTTTCTGTTTGATTCTTAAAAGAGAGAATTGGAAAGAAATCAAAAAACAAACTCTTCATTTCCCCCATCTTGAAAAGAATCGATCGATCTTAAAGTTGCTGTAGTCTTTGTGGTGGCTAATAGACGATATAGTTTACACCATGAAGGTTTTTCGTGCTATTGCCTTGACTCTATGGTGGGTCATGCATTTGGCAACGATACCGAGTTATGCTGATCTGCTACAACAACAATCATTTCCTTCTTTGTCACATAGCAAAGACAAACATCATTCATTTATTCCTCGTCTTCAAGTCGATGGAGTGGAAACTCACTGGCCATTAACATCTCCTACAGTAACACTGTCGATTGATTTCTATGGGCAAGAGTTAATCATCGATTTAAGACGGAATGATCGATTAATCCCTGAAAACTTCCATCATACTTATCAAGGGAACGATGAAACAGTTCGCCATCAAGGTTTATTTCAACCCTTTTGCCATTACCATGGCAGGATTAGAGCTTCTACTAGCCACCAGGTAGTAGCCTTAATGAATCAACTTCAGGCATTCAATTTATTTAATCATTACTGCAATAAAGTAATTATGCTCATAAAAACGAGATCTGAAGGAGAAATCGATTCGCTCTTCCAGTATACAGTATAGTGTGTAGCCAATCCAATAATCTCGATCAATTACCATATTTCGAACTTTATCCTTAAACATATATGTATTTAAACAAGTAAACAGTCTGTAACTCGTCAAGTTTTCGACATTGAAAAATGCCCATTTGTATTTCCGAACTTGAAATTACTATAGCACGGCCATTAGCATATTTTCTCATCACAGCCGGCAGTTCGATCATTCATTTTTACTTTTTACCATGACTCCATGCTCGCAATGTTTCACACATACACTACATCAAAGCTAATTTTCACCACAGTCTACTCGTACTATGTAAATACTGCACCAGTTCTTCTTTTTCTAGCTCGCTTTCAGTATATTTTATATTATCATCCATGACAGGTTATCATCCGTGTTATTAACTCCTTTCTACTGCACTGTAAACAATTTCACAGTTATTTTTATACCTTGACTATTGATTTATGACATTTGCAAATACTAGAATTTACAAAATAGACCGTCGTCAGCGGAAAGAAATAGACTAATATTAACTTCTAATGGTTGATTAGAATAATAGTTTACAATTGGTAAATACAATTAGATTAGATACTATAATACAAATACGGGAAGAAGCAACGCGAAATTGAAACTACGTTAGAACAGATAGGCAAGTGCGAATGATTTCGACTATCAAGTTTGCAATAGAACTTTTCCAAACGGAAACTTGAAACCAATCAGTTATTAGGTGTTGGTTAAAAAGCGATCGCAAATATTGTATACGCCAACAATCATTATTAAAAGTGAGAATTTGCGTTGGGTAACAGTACTCTGAACTGCTATGTATGTACTCTAGAATACTAAGGCTAATTCTTAGCTGACATCTTAAATTTAATGTAAGAGGCGATATCATTTGCTTATGCTGCTCTTTACACCCTATTCAATCACACCTTTCTAGCAATAAAACTTGCTACCTAATATCCTATTGAACAAATCGAAAATTTTCCGTTACAACAAATAATGAAGAAAATCTGAATATTTTTATCTTCCTTTACAATACTGAGTTGATCACGACAACACATCAAATGTCGCTTTCACCAAAAACAATTTCGACCCCCTTTTTGACAAATGATATCCTCCAAGAGCCAAGATTCGGGTGGCCCGTACCCTATGGAAGGAATCGGTACTGGAAAGGATTTGTACTGTACGATGAAATCATCCTATCAAAATTAAAATATTTCACATACGTATTGACAAGGATAATGCCCTTAGTTACCTATAATTAAATTGTTGTCGATTGATCAATGACAGATTTTAACACAATATTCTCGCAGGGTGTACATCCGCATAAGAAAGATGACTGCTCGCAGTTTACAGTCGCTTTATTAACTTAGTATAAGCAATAGTAAAGTAGCAACGAATTCGCTTTCAAGCACTTCCAACTCCGTAGCAGCACTACCAATAATACAAAAGTTTAGAGACGTTATATGCTGGCATGCATGACTCTCTCGATATAATGTAATGTTATATAGTGTTCTAATGCTACATTGAAGTAAGCGTAGTAACCTCAAATGTGCCTTATTAGTGGATTACAGTAAATTAATTTTTTTATACTATGAGTATGCTATTCCTTGAATAATTTAATCATTCTATTGCTTTTTCCATTGGAAATAGTCACAAATAGACAACGCGGCCATCAGTGCTTGCCAAGGTATTTCAGGCGTCTTTCAATACAAAAATCGAGATTACGGCATCAAACAACTCAACGATAAAATTCATAGCATCTATCCTTTAAGTGATCTCTACAGCAAGCTCAACAATCCAGGTAAACCTTTGAAATTGATTGACAAGATCCACACCAGTAAGTACAATAAACTGCCGATTCAACAAGAGAACAATCACGCTCGTCAACGGCGGAATGTTTTAAGTCAAACCTTGTATGTAGAAATGGTTGTAGTCAATGATAAACGATCATACGGATTATTTAATAATATCACCGCTGTAGAGAGCTACACTATCCAAGTAAGTATTCAAAGCTAACCGAATTGCAATTATTTTAATTTTCAGGGCAGAATAAATATTTGAACCATCCGTACTCTCATCTGTAAATTAAGCATAATTACTCAATACCTAAGTAAATACAAGTATATGACAGCCACTTCATTCTTACCGTTGGTAGTAATATATCACACGCTAATAGTAATTTTGAATAAGCTAGACAATGTCCAGCGTAGATATCCACTAGGCAAAAATGAGAAACTCTTACGTGGTGGTAGCTTGATTTTTACCCTTCGCTATAGCAATATTCATTCATACAACTAGTTAATCGCTGCAAAATCATTTAGACACACATAGCTGACGCTTTTGTTTTTGCTTCGTATCTACTTTATCACTGTATTGCTTTTATAACCATCATCGACTGTTCATTTGGTTTCATGATTACCTTACTACGAATTTAATTCTAGGTAATTAACACGGTGGATTTACGCTATAAGGCTATTAACGTTCGCGTTCTACTCGTTGGCATTGTTACCTGGTCACAGCAAGACCAAATTAACGTGACTGATAGTGGAACTGCTACCCTAAGTCAATTTTCAGATTATGCTATTAAAACCTTACGATTAACAAATCCCTACGACAGTGCACAATTATTCACTGGTATCTTCCTTAAAAATGAAGCAGGTAAGAAAAATGACTGTATGACAGGTTACTCCATCGTATACCGTAAGTAGCAAGTCCTGACAAGCCAATATAAGCTTAAATGTTGATTAATTATCATGACCATTCTCAATATAGGCTTAAATATTGATTATCATTACCATTCTCAGGTATTGCCTATCTGTCTAGCATGTGCTATGGTAATTCCGTAGGTGTTATTGAGAATACTCTCAATATTCCCGCTGACACTATCGTCTCAGCGCATGAATTGGGCCACAACTTTGGCATGGATCATGACAACAGCCGCCACTGCTCGTGCACATTCCAACCAGCCAATGCTACCAGTTGTATCATGGCTGCTATGGTCAGCCAGCCTTATGCGCAAACTTTTTCAAACTGCAGCGTCGCGGAAATGAAGAGTGGCCTTTCTCAAGGATTAGGATCATGTCTATGGAATATTCCAACTAAATTATTTACTAATCCAATATGCGGTAACGGTATACGAGAAACCGGAGAAGAATGCGATTGTGGCTCACCAGCAGAATGTACAAGCAATTGCTGTAATGCCTCAACATGTAAATTGCATGCATCTGCTCAATGTGCAACTGGTCCTTGCTGTTCTAACTGTACATTTAAACAGAGATCGACACTTTGTCGTGCTGTAAGCAATGATTGCGATCTACCGGAATACTGTAGCGGAAATTCTGCTGAATGCCCAACTAATATATATAAGCAATCATCAACTAACTGTGGAAATAACACTGGATACTGCTATAAGGGGGCTTGCTTTACAGCCAACGCTCAATGTCGTCTGTTTTGGGGATCAACTGGAAGAGAAGCGGATAATTTATGCTGGAATATACTCAATACTCGAGGAAAGCCTGAAGGTTACTGCCAAAGAATTGCCAGTGGTCAGTATATTCCATGTGCCCCAGCTGATATTAAATGCGGAAAGCTGCAATGCGATTCTTCAACTAATTACCCACTTATTGCAATAATTGGCAACATAACTATAATATCATTTACGCAGGTACAGTAATTTATAAAGTCATCCATAGTATTCGCCCAATAAATTTACTATGTACGAAAATCAATTCGCCAAACTAAATTCCATATATAGCCTAATGTACGCTTCCAACTTTGAAATTAGGGAGCAGTAACATCATATTGTAAAAGCTTCACTGCCGATATAGGCGATAGCACTCAAGACCCTGGATCAGTTTTAGATGGCACTAAATGCGGTAATCAAAAAATTTGCTTCAAGCAGCAATGCCGAAGCATCACGGCAGTATTAAACATTACACAATGTGATCCAGCTGACTGTTCCAATCATGGGGTAAGAATTATTTAACGATTCTAATTCATACTTTTATCAGCATAGCAAGTATTGGCAGGACTACACAAGAAATACTTCACCCCGCCATATCCCTCTTTTGTATAGGGGATAAGGATAGTGCTGAAAAATTTCTTGAATGGTCCCTGGTGCCACTCAACATATTATACTGTATCATCCGCACTATCATTACTCGGATATCACATCTGCTTCATTTCGCTGCTGCTGTATGTAGATATGCAATAATAAAGGACATTGCCACTGCGATTCTGGATATGCTCCTCCTAACTGCAGTAATCCTGGCAATGGAGGCAGTATAGATAGTCATGGAAATTCTACCGTTGCAACAGCTACAGGTAAAATTTGGAGAAGAACCAGCTTGTCCTTGTATCTTGAAGCTATTTTCTTTTAAGTAGTTCTCAGTTATATTTATACACTAATTCACACGTCATTGTTCTAATTATCGTATACCCTAAAATGTGATATTATTGCCTTATAACATATTTGTATTTTATTTACGCTTCATCGCTCTTTGCCTGCGATTTATTTAAATCGACTAATGAATGAATCTACGTAATCGGATTTCAAAATATCATTGATTTGGTATGTTGTACTCACGAGCTGAAAGCATGCATTGGTTCCATTGAATTGGATTTAGCTACAGTAGCATCACAGATTCAACTATATGTTAAATTTAATCCGCTTGTTTGTAGAATTATTTCTATTTTATTGATAAAAGTTTTTCTTCAAAATTTTCAATCTTATAGATCTCGTCGTTATATCTCCGTCAGCAACTACACCAAATGGTACAATACGAAATCAAGGCATTCAAAGCATTTATCTAACACTGCTGTGGTTTGCACTATTTCTGTTGATTTAATACTTCTAAATCTGAAATTGTATACTACAGCGATAACAACTAGTGCTTTTATCCTCATTCCGATGAATTTGGAATCGGGCTAAAGTAATCACTTAAATATGTGTAGTACTGTGTAACAGTTTTATCCTAGCTTTGGTATATATTCATATCAAGTATTGTAGAAGTGCTAGATACCCCATGGATGTACTAGAGTTTCAAATAAAACAGTAAATTTAATAACTTTACTCAGTAACGATCTAGCTACTACACAGTACACGGTATAAAGTTACTGAACCTCTGACAGGTCTACGACAAATGGTAATACTATCTGTTAAATGAGCACATTATCGTAAACCGTCAGCAAAGCGACGGGAGTTTGCACTAGTATATTTTCAAACTTGCTAGACCCAAGCATTACACAGTACACGGTATAAAGTTACTGAACCTCTGACAGGTCTACTGAGTACGACAAATGGTAATACTATCTGTTAAATGAGCACATTATCGTAAACCCTCAGCAAAGCGACGGGAGTTTGCACTAGTATTCATTATTTATACGCATCATTGAATAAGCCATTTTCTCTTGCACCTCAATCACTGCAACAATAAAATTAAAAGTGTTAATGTTACAAGATGCAATACGGCTATTTCTTTCTTACTTTAGATCGATTGATCAATTACGCTATCATGATTGAGCTATGCTTTTAACGTAGCATGAAACGATAAAATTGAACATTAATGAACTCTAATTATGTTAGTGGCGTTGAGAATAAGATTCATATGACCACATTATGAGAAAATTGTGTTCATATTAATACATTTGATTTCTTGATCTTTGTCGAAAAGGCACCATATTAACGTACTTCTGTCGATGCATTTATTACCTTATTACTATCGTAGATGACCTATTTTTTATTTATGAGAGTACTCTATATAGACTAATAGCAGCGTGTAATGTAACTAGTATTGTGATTGTAGACTGTTAGCCATCTTTAGTATAATGTACGATAGATATTTATCCTAAGAGATATTTGGTAGCTATAACTATAGACTGTAGTGGTATAGACTCTATGCTAGAGTACAGATGGCTATATACAGTAAATTGTTGAGTTACTAATAAGACTATAGGTAAAAATAGAACTGTAAATCATATTTCAGGATATGGTTAATTCATTGTACTTTGGCTGGTGTGAATAATGTCTGCGTAAGTACTGTAGTCGTATCCATATTGGATTAATGATGGTCCGCAGTAGAATAGTCTTACTAAGAATAATTTAACTATGTGTAATATAAGGTAAAAGGTTGCCATTCGGATTGTAGCTGCGAATGCTACGAAAAGTATAAAAGCATGCAACTTTAGATTATTTCAGTTAGTTCGTTGTAGAAGTCATTAGTAGTAGTATTCGGCTATAGTAGAACTGTGTGCAGTTAATCTTTGTATGAGATTCATTAAAGCCCTTATTTTTCTAAAATTTGGAATCTCGTGATTGGTATATATACTCAGCGGTATTTCGATAACGATAACTTAAATTTTTAAACAATTCTTGATATATAACTAAAGTTTCCAAGCAGTATAAGATATACAACTAGTAACATAATCAATAACTACGGAAAAGGGATAAATTAATAACCTTGCCCCATAAGAATAATGTCAATATATAATCGTCCAATATAGGATGAAAGGAAAGGTTGTACTACTCATCATAAGCATAAATTATAATTATCAACACAACCCGCTGGTCTGGTAATACTTGTTGGTGCTTGAAACTTTTTAAAATATATAGAACCTTTGTTCTGCTAAGTAAAGGCACATTATATCTTTATTATCCAGCAATGTCTTATTCAGTTATAAATATCAGAAATCGTATAATAAAATGAGTTAGAGATCTACAGGAAAATGATGAAAGCCACCTGCTACTCATGTACAATATTGGCCAAATTAAATATTTTGAAAGGAAGATAATAATTGTTACGTCAGAATATCCCATCGAGCAAGAAAATAACAGTAAAATAAATGAAATCTCTGCAGCACCATTTAGGAAATAATAAATGATGATTGCTCTCCTTATTATTTTAGTAAAAGATTTGATAGATAGATAGTATATCCTTGTTGGTCTAATCATAGAAAATAGTCAATTACTCGATGATATCCCAGTGTGCTAAAAATAAATAGCTGTATCTCTATTATCGTCTACATCGAGCACGACTGAAAACAGTAGACGATGAATATTAAACAATACAGCCATCATCTGTATTTTCATGCTAACCAAAATGCTAAATGAGAGCCCTACCAACGTTCTGCATTTGTTTTAAATGCTTAACTGGGTTATATTATACTTTCTTTTAACGTATGCATGTAGTGAGCGAAAATGATTAAGAGGATATTACATATGAACCCTTAGGAAGTTACTATGAAATGACAGGATACCTCTGTTAGGTTGATCAAGAAAAGAAAACCCAGTAACCCAGCGAGTTGCATCATCTTTCTATTCATTATTCATATTCAACATGATCTAAAATAGTAAACGCTTATTACTACGATACTAAATTATTGCCTTTAGTGAAATGATGTTCATAAGGGAAAAATTCTCTTTGTTATCCTAGATAATACAGAGCTTAGTTTGTCTTTCAAGATTATACCCTATCCCTCTATGATCAATTAACACTCACAAAAATCTGTCTTGATGGAACATTATAATTCATCGACTCTGCGAATCTATCAATGTACCTAATCTTTAAACTTTAATGACAATCCATACTGATGTAATTAATAGTTAATGCCTTTCACTACGGCAACATTGGGCATTGATTAATACTTATGTACACTCACAATTATTTATCTAGGACTTGATAATAAAATAAGGTTGAACAATGCTTCGGTGTTAACTTTTAGATAATATTTGTTATAAGCATCCGACATAAACTATTGCCGTATTCAACTCATCCTCCATCAAACGAGTCATTAATGAATATATCGTCCAATTCTTTCATAAGATAAATCATTACTATTATCTCTGACTACAATAAAGTATCGAATTTACTATACTCCAAACTTCAGTCTAGAGGATAAAAATGGGCAAGACTAATTTTAAAAATTTTTTTCAATAACTTCAATAATTTACTTTTGAATGGAACGACCTCATGGTGTTTTTAGTTTATCCTGATTTTCTTCTATACATTGGGTGTCGACGGACTCCAGCAGAGAGAAGAAGATGAAAAGGTCAATATCCGCCATGAAGAAAGAAAGAGTATCCGTACTGGATCATGTTTCCAATCATCATGTTTTATGATGATCGAGTCAGTCGCTAAATATAGCCTACCTATATCCCATAATAGGTTTAATTAACTAACAACGAACTCTCGAATCTGATTTCCCACTTGGATATCTGTAGTGCGGTCGTATTTTGAAGCTAATCATTTATCAGTTGAATAATTTTTATGGTTCTTATCTGATTCCCCTAACTACTGAACTATTTTACAACTAGCCTCTCATATTCCTCTACATCGCTTTAGTAAGATATTTGCTTATCATTATTTGTAATTTGTTTTAAATAGTACATTTGAACTAAAGTAACTAATAAATTTTCCTCTATTCCCTGCTATTTGTTCCGCTATCTTAGATCATAACGATGCAGATTGCGTCAAGAAATGAAATTCTTGTCTATGCGTATTTGATTGTGATCTTATCTAGCGCATTATGTACTTCAGCACAAACTTCTAGATTAACTAAAAAACAACAACATTATTTGCGATCTCAAGGTATAGTCAATTATTACGTCTTCGAACCGTACCTGGAAGAGAAAAACCAACCCATTACATGGCCATTGACATCACCAAAATCGTCAATTACTCTTGATTTCTTTGGTTCTGAACTAACATTTGATCTGAAATTAAACGATGGTTTACTAAGCCGCCATTTTCACCACACGTATCAGCAAGGCCAAGATAAGAAGCGTGTAGAAGGTTTATCGCGTCCATTTTGTTACTATCATGGTCAAATTAGACAAGCAGAACATGTAAGTAAACCATTCACATTTATGCCATCTTGAATCATAATCTAAAACGTGGCTTACGTTAGCCATAATCACTAGTTCGTACATTGTTTCAGTCTTCAAATCGCACGATGAAAATACGAACATTTTGTAGGACCAAATCAGTGGAATGACCAAATAAAATATAGCTACACTTACATACCTATATAAGGAATAATCGATCAACACGATATTAAATTGAACATGTTAACAATGAATACATTTCATCCCCATCAGTTTAGCCTCAACTGAAAAAATAACTCATCAGAGCGATAAACAAGAATGGGATGTAAATAAATTCCTTGCATAACAGCATCCATATTGAATAGTTAAATAACATGTTATCGTAGAAGTAATAAATTCATCACTGTATCCATGCTAGGCAATTAGGTACCGTACATACACTTTAGTCATTTTCCAATCGATTCATCATCAAGTTTCTCCAGTATCATGATAAAAATAAATAATCCTATACTTATGCTGAGTTATGCATCTGTATGATACTCGACATACAGTTGAGTAGCAATCCTAACAAGATCGAGTCTTATCCACATGTATATGAGAATCTACTGTACTGTGTACTGTATACGTGCTGTATAGTCAAGAGTATTTAATGACTGGGACTGCAAAAAATATATTCACCACATACATACCATCCATAAATCATAATCGAACAACATAAATCTGCTTATCAGAGGGACTAAGTCACAGTTAGTAAAAAATCGAATAGTGACCCATTTCTGGAACTAGAAATTGAATTCCAATCACATCCGTGTTGTATGTTGATAATCTTATCGCTACTGTAATTGATGGAAGCAATTTTCATTGGATCCATTTCCAACGATAAAGTTAATTAATGAATCTTAAACAAAACTGTTTTTCCATACCCGTACTAGGCAGTGGGGTATTTACTTACAAAATTACCCAGAATAACTACCGTACTATTCATGCATATCTTCATAAATTATAGTTAGACACGATTTTATTAGCGATAAGAATTGCAAAGGAACAGGACTTGTTCATATGCATTTCTATACTTTTGACTCAACTAATTTCTCATCACGGCTTGGATAAGCAAAAGCAAGTTTTATTCATTGCATGTTTCCATACTGTAAGATCGAACGATAATTCATAACTAAGACTATAAATTGTAGTTAAACCTAATCAATGCAATTTTATACACGTCCAATGTATATAATATGTTTAGTGTAACATATATGATGCATAATCTAATAATTTCTTTCGACCGGAACGAAATAAATCTATATCATATACGCTTATACAACCGATAAATAGCGAAATAATATCTTGTTTTTAGAACTGCTAGAGAAAGTTGGAAGTACATGCTGTATATTAACACTTCCAGTATTTAGAGGAAGTCTATGTTTGTATAGTAATACAAATGAGCCTTTATCGTATACTGCAATAGAAGAAGCATCCTTACAGATATCATTAAATTTGTTTTATATTTCTAAATCTATTTCTGTTTATTCCTTATTTATAAGACTCAAGATCATGTTGCTATAGCGGCATGTCGGGGATTAGAGGGAACATTCGAATATCGTGGAAAGAACTATGCAATTCTACCTGTTGATAACCAAATTCATATCCTTTATCGCCAAGAGGATAGCCATGACAGTTTAAACGATTTTACTCGACAACATCGATGTGATTATGCTGTTGCAGAGGGGAATGATGATAGGCGTAAGATGATGCAAGAACAAAGGCAAGCCAGTCATCAACGCCGACGTCGTAATGCTCTTAACGAAACCAAATATTTGGAATTAGTTTTAGTCAACGATAAGCGATCCTACGATTTATTTAATGGTAATTTGACAACACTGGAAAGTCATACTATTCAAGTAAGTACGATGATTTAATAACCTAATTATACAGTAAAACTAATTTCTCATACGTCTGGCTTACGCTTTTTGACCCCGATTACATTGCCTCCATGAATTAGAAAATCTGATCAATTTTGAATAGATTAGAACATTAAGTATGATTAGGTTACATATGAAAAATTTTGAGATTCTCCTCCCTTAATCATTTCTATTATCTTTCGAGCTAAAAAAATCAATTATAAACCCCTATCACTATGTACTTTAGTAAAATCACGATATTAGATATTTTTGATAAACACTCTTAACTGTAATCAATTATATCATAATTAGTATTCGGCTTTAAATCAAACCCGCAGCTTCGTACTATTTCATTGTTGATATGATGCGATAAATAATTTAATTACCGAACTTCAAATCATTTTTTATTCGGATTTTAAGGTATACGCATAATCTAATAAAATCGAAGGCAATTACCCGAGTAAACAGCCTGAAATAAGACCGATTTATTGACAGAAAAGATGCATTCCTGTAAAACCAGTATTGAAACTGATTTCTCATTAGCATAAGCCACAATGTGTTTCAAGTTTTTAAATTCTTGTTACATGCCTCTCAACACCATTATTAGAAATAATACCATAAGAATGACTAAATTTACACAGTATAATAAGTCTTTAAAGGTCAAATAGTCATTGACGCCGACTAAAAGCTAATTCGAGCGCTACTATTCTATGATAACGCAAACATCCTCATTTTAACAATTATCATCGCCAAAGGGTAGAAAGACTATTCTATCCCATTTGAATAGCTTTAAGTTAAGGCATATTCAATAGTGATGACTCAGATAACATTGAGACGATAGTTATTGAAAAGGCTATCTTAAATGACAGTATCACTTATTATACCGTGAGAATTAATAAGAAACAAAATAATGCAAGGATAGACGGTTTGGCGTAAACAATGCAAATTATTGTTATCTAAGTTCTTTCTTCAAGCATTTTAAGATTGATTTTCAGGTTGATTTTCAATTTTCGGTAAAGCACTCTATGCTCATTATTAAGTCAAGTCCAAAGGAAGTATAATTAGTGAACGTTGTAAATCTTTCATTGATGACAATGTCCGATTAAGCATTTGTCCTCGACTCAATAGGCTCCCAATTGTACGGAAAAGGATTTATTGATCTAATTAATAGATAATATAGAAGTCTGATGCCTAAATAATGCAATGTTCAAAGACAGTTCTTTAAATAACATATCAATTTATAATCTTAAATTGAAACGATTATGATTAATCTTTATCTCTTTTATTTTTACTGATTTATTTTACTCGCTAATGTAGCTATTATAATTAATGAATAATTCTTCTAAACTTCTGGATAAGTTTAATATTATATAGTTACACTTTATTTATTGAACGTAGATATAGATTTGATCGTCTTATAAGACTACTAAGGATGATAGCACTATTAATTTCAACTCAATATTACTCTAGATTGCTAATGGCGTTGATCTACGTTACAAAACCATTCAAATTCGTGTAGCATTAATTGGTATCGTTACATGGTCTGTGCAAGATCCAATTACAGTCACGGCAGACGCTTCGGCAACACTAACCAAGTTTGCTAATTATTCACGCCTAGTCTTAAAATCTATTCATGCTTATGATAGTGCTCAACTCTTGACTGGAATCAGTTTAACCGGAAAATCAGGTAAGTTTATTCTCGATACAATATTTGATAGTAGTAAACAACGGCAAAGAAATTTGATTTAATAGCCTTACCGAACCAGTTGAATACCGTATTCATCTAGTAATAAGTGCCATACTACTCAAACGACCACTGGTTCAGATCTGCTAAGGAATAGAATTATTTTTTCTAGCTGCACCGAGCTTCCAAGTTGCCAATAATATTAATTATAAGTGATCTCTCTTTCTACAGTCAACATTAATAGCAAATTCAGCATACACTTATAGTATAGTTTATGATAGAAAGCAACTGCAAATCTTCTTTTTACCCTAGTTCATGCTTTGATGTCTTCTCTGTTTTGCTGTATCGATCGATAACTTTTCAAACCACTGCCCAACGGAAAGGCAGACATATATTTTATGCAAATGTACGCTTATACGTGCTCGAGTCATGAAAAATTTCCGGTATCTTAGATCATCTTATTATCAGTTGATATTTTAACATCGGCGATATTTTGTTACTCTATTAAGTATTCAAGTCAATGTCAATTAAATTAAATATAAAATAGCAAGGAAAGTACACGTTACAGGCTCTAGATAGCGAATCAATCGCCTATAGCTTTACTAAAATGCAAATTCTATCTTAACTAAAGCGCTTTTTTTTCATACATTTATATCTATTGCATCTTGCTTACGTAGCCAAACTTCTTAAGAAATTTGTGCCATATCGGATTTCACTATCTATCTCCTCACTCCTTTAAATTATGATTTAATACCCAACCTATCTCCCCGCAATGCCTGTCACTTACATCAATATACTAATGAAATAAATGTATTCGGTTTCATGTATAATATAGTATTGATAGTTACATTAGAACTGATATAGCTAAATCAGCTATGACTAATGTATAGGTAGAAATAAAAATTTGAATTGCCAAAAGTAGCCAAAATGAAACAGTATGCTATTTATTCTATCTAGGTCTAGCCTATGTCTCAACTATGTGCCTATCCAATGCAGTGGGTATTTCCCATAACTCCAAAAATGTTGATCAAGTTGCCGCTATCCTTTCTCATGAAATTGGGCACGTTTTCGGTATGAATCATGATACTGGACGAACTTGCACCTGTGTTTATAAACCTAGTAGTGCCAAGATATGCGTTATGTCTAGTGTACTCTCGCAGCCCTATCCGCAATCATTTTCAAGTTGTAGTGTTGCAGATTTAAATAAGAGCCTACAGGAAGGATTAGGCTCCTGCTTATTTAATCAACCTACAAAATTAGCAACAGCACCAAAATGTGGTAATGGATTCGTTGAAGTAGGAGAAGAATGCGATTGTGGCTCGGTAGCAGAATGTACTAATCAATGTTGTAACGCCACAACGTGTAAACTCCGTGCTTCAGCAAAGTGTGCTTCAGGTCCTTGCTGTCATAATTGCCAGTATAAAGCAAAATCAATACTCTGTCGTGGAGCGATCAATGACTGTGATCTGCCAGAATATTGTAGTGGTAAGTCAGAATTATGTCCAGCTAATATGGTAAAACAAAATGCGCTACAATGCTCCAGAAATACTGGTTATTGCTATAATGGGGCATGCTTAACCATTGATGCACAATGTCGAACACTATGGGGACCACATAGTGCAGATGCAGCTAGTATTTGTTGGAATCGGCTTAATGTTATGGGAAATCAATATGGATATTGTAAGAGATCTAGTAGTGGAGCTTATACTGGTTGTAGTGCAGCCAATGTTCGTTGTGGTAAACTACATTGCTGGACTAATGCTTCAGCGCCAGTAATAGGTGCTACTTGGAGATTGGCAACAGTTACATTTACTCAGGTAGTGGAGAAGAAGATGTATTAGAATTAAATTTTATGTAATAAATTTAGCTACCTTGACCATTTCATATTAAAATTGAAAGTGATCAATTAAAACCATAACTAATCTATTTCTACTCTCAATTGTAATTTAGGGAAGCGCTCAAATACCATGTAAGAGCATTTCAATCGATTTAGGTAATGATATTCCTGATCCAGGTATTGTCATCGATGGAACCAAATGTGGTCAAGAAAAGATTTGCTTTAATAATGAGTGCCAAAATATAAAATCAGTCTTAAATATCAAAGAATGCAACCCAGCTAACTGCTCTAATCATGGAGTAAGGATTACATTGATAAGATATTGAAAACTCTCATTTCTATCGGATAGTAGAATCTGATAATAAGAAGTCACGTTTAGTATTCTACACTTTCATTCATTGAAATGCACCATGTTTCTACTATGATGATAGAAATTTTTCATATATTTATTCTCCAAATTAGATTTGTAACAGTAATGGCAATTGCCATTGCAATGCTGGATATGCTCCTCCTGATTGTAGCCAATCAGGTAATGGCGGTAGTATTGACAGTCATGGAAATCAAACAACTGTAAATCCTAGTGTAGGTTAGTAAAATTTCCGTCCTTTGCTAGTAATCAGATATTTATGTAGAATCCTGTATAATCGTAACCTTCTTGCACAATTGATTTCCTCCAGTGCCTAGCCAAGTCGTTTCCTCATCGACATCAACAGTCACAACATCACAGCAAGGTAGCTTTAAAATATTTCATATGTATTAGTGAATGATGCGGATTGGTTAATATTCTAAATGAACTACTTCTTCATTAATACTTCATGTATAAATTTAAGTCTTTGTACCGTAATACCGTACTAAAGTAAGGTAGCTAAATACTATTTTAAAAATTCTTTAATTTTATTTATTTGCGGTCTTTCAGTTTCTTCCAGCCAGGTCCTATCTTCATCTATATCTACTACATTATCGTCGCAGCAAAGTAAGAAAGGGAATAAATATAACAAGATTACATCCTATAATGTGTAGCATTAAGAATGAATAGAGTAACATTAGTTCATGGAAATGTTGTTGGATATTATCTCACGGAATAAGTTTTCTGTAGTTACTCTAGAATACGAGTTTACCAGAAGTTTCATAGTTAGCATCAACATGAAAGATTAAATATTTAATCCAACGGCTTTGAGGCTTCTATTCCACTCTTTTTTATTTATCTGCATTTGCAGCACCATCGTTGCGAGTAGATTTGGATGCCGTAAATCAAATGCCTACATTATGCGTATACTATGCATCATTCTCGCGATAAATCAGCTATGACCATTGGATACAGCATTAAATATTTATTTTGCTTACGTCAGATATCTCTGTAGTGTGATGCGGCGAGTTATGTGCAAATTTATTCTTAAACTTACCATCTTTACTCACAAATTATCTATCAAAAACACAATTTAAATATTGTAAATTATTTCAGCTATTGCTCAACTAATGGTTGATCTTTTTTGTTGAAGCCTCTAGTCAAACGCCTACCAGTTCTTCCATTTCAGTAACATCATCTCATCAAAGTAAGAAGCCAGGAAATTTAATTGCGTTTCCTATTAGGATTGATATCTAAATTGCTATTTCTTGTTAAAATGAAAGTCAAATTTATATCATTTTAAGTTATTGCTGAGAGCAATGCAGAAAATTTAAATATAACAGTCTTGAATATTTACAACAACCTTTGAAAATCAGTCAGCACTAATTAAAAGATAATTTGAACTGTTTTAGCATCTTCTTCATCGGTTCATCAAACTACTACAACAAGCTCAGTCATAAGTACATACACTACAGCTTTGCTTCTTTCACAATAATTAGAGAAAAAATAATATATATATAGTTAATTAACTGGTTTAAAATCACTTCTATTTACTACAGCATCAACTCTATCCTCTACAACATCGCAAAGTACAGGTAGGCCACTAAATGTTAATTTCGTTGTCATTCTACTCTAAAATGATTGTCAACTCCTATTTTAGCCACAACAGGAATTAATCCTACTAAGGCTACGTCTAGTGAGCCAGCAACATTCACTAGCTCTACCTTTGGTAAGTACAAAAATTTAAAGATACATTACCTTACTATAAAACTGGTTGAGATGACTATGATCATCACTGTACCGGTTTAGTAAATTTACTTGGCAATTGCATCTATTTCTTATAGATTTATCACTAATCTTAACATCAGAAGCTATCACCAATCAATCGGGTAATTTATTTGAGTGAAATTAGAATATATTCCTTATTAAAAATAGTTGCTTAGTATTCTGGTGTTGGTTGTACTTAATACTCTTTTTATTATCTGCTGCTTTCGCACATCTATAGAACCAAATGGAACTTTGGCCAATTCGGATGCGACACCTACGATACAGCCAAGTCCAATTGGAACATTATCAACAGAAACCAGCGATGCAATCAAACTACAGCATCAATCAATGTGGATCCCATTAATCCTGACTTTGTTAACTCTATTGATATTTAAGCCATAAGTAAATTATTACTATCATTCCACCTATGGCAATTATTATAATCGTCTAGATAGAATGTAGTAGATAAGCATAACTAACCTATATGAAGTATACCACAATAGTTTCGAAAATAAACCATTCAAATTAGTCTGGAATTTTTACATTGACTGTACGGTGGTAACATCATGAAATAATACTTTTATCAAGATATAGATTTAAATAATAGTATCGCGACAAAAGCATTCTGAAACAAATACATTTTGATTACTCAAACAAGGCTAATGTTGAGAAAATCACTCTTCTATGCAATTTTATCATAGATACCGTAGAGTAAAAGTTGCTATTTTATCAATTTTAAAAAGTTTGCATATTAAAATCAGATTCATCATTACTGTAGCTTTTATAAACTCTTTCCATTCTGATTTTAATAAGCAGACACTTGTTCGTTACTTAGTTGATGTAGCTATAGGATAATATTTTTGTCTGTTATTTCTAAATAAAAAGCATTAATTGCCTGATAGAATAATTACGGATAGCTCCTCTTTAAAGAGCTTTAATAACATATTGTACAATGTTCGTTTTAATGCTTTGCATTAATTATAATATCAGAACCTTTCATAATTTATTTTTATCAGCAGTATCTAATATACCATCAAAGTCTTGCATATTATGAAGTAATCCTCCTACTATTCGATATATCTAATGCATTATTACGGCATAGCCAGTTAGTTGAGTATACAGTGAAACATTTGACCCTACTTAAGAATATGAATTTATTGGAATTTGAACTATATTATTATACACGATTGTTATTACCGGCTGAATTATACATAGTCAGTTATCCCTACGCATATTTTATTTGATTAGGGTATTGGAAATAGGAATTTTGCATGGCTAATTAAATTTACTTAGTAATTTAGAAAAGTGCTTATTGATTGCATTCACTTGGATGATCATCAAACTAGGCCATTTTTTTGATAAATCTAAAAGTAAGAATTCTTTTCTATAAGAAACTTTTAGTATCAAATGTGTGGCATTAGATACATAAATGTGATGTAAAATGGATTTTAATGCATTCATAGCTGCTGAGGTAGTTGTTATTACTATTGCTATTACAACAAAAATAAGACTTGTTGCGTAATCAATGAGCTTTAACATAGCTGGATAATTCATTACATGCACAAATAGCCTTAAACTATCTTATAATATAGCAATCTGTTAACAGTAGCTAATACCACTGCTAGCATAATAAATTCCACTTGTAAAATATGGCATCTAACACAGTACATTCCAAAACACCAGCAGCAATATACAACAGTACTGCAAGTAAGTTTATTTCTATTTCTCTTATACATACAAGCTGAAAAAGATAAAGTCATCATGCAAGTTGACAATCTAAGTAAAGGCTTTTTGAACTCAATTAAGTTTAGTAACCGTAAGAAGATTACTCAGTTCTAACGAATTTAGGTTCATGTTCTGACTTTGATACTCTAGTAATAATGACTTGTATAGGAGTCTCGCCGATTAATTTACCGTAATTGCTAACAGCTTTCTAACAGTTAGACCATTCAATATAGTAAGATTAAATTTTCTGATGAAGTTCAGATCTAAATTAATTTCGCTCTATAGGTAATAAAAAATTTTATATTGCGGTCGGTACTGGTATTTTTTTCGATTTTCTACGGTTAGATTTTAATCTATTTGGTTGAACCACGGATTGAATATTTTGGTCATTTCGCTGCCAATCTTGATGAAAATCTTGACGAATGATTTGGAACCGGTTTATTAATGCTTTCTTAAATGTTAATTTCTAGTCATCGGCAAGAATAAATATCACATTATTGCAACAAACGCCGGTTACCGTAATTAATATAATTATTTTAAACTTTACTCATTTACAGCTACAATAAGTTATTGCATCTTCTTACCCTAGTACTGGGGTGGCGAGTATCTTGTACAGCTGCTACAATCCATTCCATTAGAAGGATGACAATACTAAACCCAATCGTTATAAGCAAGATGTAGAAAATTCCTGCAAGGTTCTCCAGTTTAACTGGCTCAAGCCTTGAAGACGATTGTGCTGTATTGCAAGCTCCACCAAACCTGTCAATAGAAATAACGGTAGCATATTTAAATCAGCCCCAAATCATGCCATATTAGTATTAGGGTGCGATTGTTGAAAGCTCTAACAGCTCACTCAGGATTTGTCATAGTATCGATTGATGGTATCTAGACTACATTAGCTATATCCAATTTCCTTCTTACGAGATACATAACATTAATCTCTCTAATATAAGAGCATCCACTGAACTTGATAGGCGTAAAATAATTTCTAATAAATAAGCCAATTTAGTCGTAGCTTGACTTCATTAGTATCGATTACAATCAGATTAAGCAGCAGCCTTAATAATAAATTGATCATAGAATTTAATTTATAGCTCTACTAAATATTATTCCAGTCATCATTAAAACTTATCCTATCGATACTGGGAGACCTATTTCCAATTGCTACTTAATTAAACCCCAATTTCATCTCGACTCTATCCTATATAATTAACTTACATATGTATTACACCTGCTGACGGTAAGCTCTTGACTTGATTTTAATTAATAAAAGGGCTAATTAAGATCTCTAAGCTGATGGTTTTCTTCAAGAGGCTACATCATTTAAGTACAAATACTATACCTATGACGAAGTTAGAGCTCTAATTTCAAAATTTAATGATAAAGCAAAATTATCATTAACAGTAGTCTAAAACGCTCCATGTGTTTTAATATCAAGGATACTCAAAATTTTGATGTAGCTATCCTCGTGGACAGTTTATAACTATCAACTCAAGCATAATTACCATTTAGCTCGAAGAATATCTAAATAGCCTTCTTCACGCAATTTAAGTACTTGTATGCTAATTTCTTTCCAATAAAGGGACTCCTTTTGAACAGCTAAAGCGAGGCTATCTTCTTTAAAACTGCCAATTGTAGTTAAATTGCAATTTTTACTTTTTGCATAATCTAACGTTGCCGTATCACTTATAAATGCATAAGGTTCAGTTGTGCCAGCTAAAACACGTTCTATTCCTTCCGCAGTATTGGCTACATTTTTCAAATGATACTTCATATCTTTATAGGGCGAGATACTGGTATGTAAAAAGAATGTTTCTGTACTTGTGTTTGCCATAACACCATAACTAATGCCTGAAGTCCTAGCCAAATCTTGTAACGACTCAATGGCTAAGTAAAATTTACAAAAGATTTAAAAAATAAAACTAGTATAAATAAACGAAACATAATGAACTTTCTATCCGTCTAGTCTAATTAACTCCATAATGATAGAGCTTAGAGTATTAGGCAAACTTACTTGCATGCAAACTATTCACTGTTAAGAATGCAGTTAAATTAGCCGTATAAGTAGCTATCATGATGACCGAAGCTAGCCACCACATAGCTGTAATTAGGCGTGCAGATATCGATCTTGAAGTTCTTTCAGCCCCTTGAGATAAAAAAGATTCCAAAGTATACCACAGATTATTGCTAAATGAAAATGCCTCTAATTCGTTTTCCTTTTCAGTCTTCCAAAACTTTCTATCTTCTTCTGCTTGATCAGAATAGGAGTTTGATCTCTGCAATAATTTAATCTGATCAGCAGCTCTACCGTAATAATCGTATGGGCTTAACCGATTGATGCATGTAGTAACTGCTGCTATAATAATTAATGTAATCACGATGCCAATCCAGACTTCAATCCTAAGCGGTAAGAAAGCTTGAAAAACCGAAACTGGTGGATTACTTTCTCGTAATGTTAAGACAGTTAGTCCTTGGTTAATGTACGGTATGGTAAAGTCTAAGACCTGCTGTCGTTCTGGTGTTATCGACAAAGCTGCTGCAGCAATATCAGCTTCCTGAGAGAAAAATTATTATAAAGATTCCGTAAAACTAATCGCATTCAATCCGACCGTTAGCTTTATCAAATTAAACGTTGGATAATTTAATCAGGCAATAGCGGATAATCTGAATTAATTACGTTCAGCTACCACAGACTCAAAATTGTGCAGTAATTCATGGCAGTTCCTCCGCTATACGGAGGAAATTTAGCTGGTGCCAGGCAATGTATACTGTTGATTATATAGGATTGAATGCTATCCAATATTACTTAGTAAAAAGTAATACTTCATTATTGTATAATTGCGCCATAAATTAGAGAGCGACTTACTCCGATAACAACTTCTCTCACCATACCCGTCCAAACGATAGCACCATATTCATTTCGATTTTGTACCCCATATTGACCATCCGCAACCAATCGAATGTCATACGTAAAATTCAAATTTTCACTTATACGATCTATTAAATCGATAATGTAGCCATCATAGCGACTATTAGGCGTAGGACTATTTGAATTTTCGATAGTAAATGGAGGTTCCTGCATTTGTTATCAAATAAATATAAGAACTGCTTAAGTATGATTACAATGATTATTTTCTCACGTATTCAGTGATAAAGTTATTAACAACTTAAATACGAGTAAATCAGTAGTATGATTTCCACTACTATATCATAAATAAAAATTTGCACGGATGTATATAATCGTAAACTTTATCATCATTTCATCTCTCTATGTTCGTTAAATATCAATAACAAATCGTCCAAAATATTTTCGTGATATAGCTGACAGTATTAATAGATGCAAAATTTTCCATTCAAGAAAGAATTGTAGATGGATAAACTTTAATACAAATATTTAGATAATCGTACTACAACCTGGATAGCTGAGAATGCAGCATTGAAAGCATAGCATTCATTATTGATCAATGTCTCCAGATTATACGATATAATGAAAAAGATATTTTAAAAGTTAGAGAAGGGACTTACAATAATAGTCGTAACAATGAGGTTCTTGCCATTTAGAAACGAACCTGAATCAATGATATGATTCATTCCATCGAAGAAGTAAATTACATCATCATCAAGATTTAACTTGTGATCACTAGTCCAATCCCCAACCTGATAATTGAAGATAAGCTTAATGTAGGTTAGCTGTACAATTCTCCTTCATAAGTTATTATTATTATCGATGTAAAATAAAATGAGGCAATGTTATTATAAGCAAATTAAGGATGTAATATACTCTTCAATATTTCTAATGATGACTTATTTTGATCGTATAATACGGTAGAAAATGCGTTACTTTATTGTAAAAATTAATTTTATTACTCTCATGTCTCAGATTTCATTGTCTACTGTACGTTACAGCATAATTGCCGATTACCTACAGATTAATTTACGGATAAAATATTAGTTTAATAATAATAAATCTGAGAAGCACATACTCCTAAGGGGTATATACTTAGGTAGTTTATTTAGAGAAGAAAAGATTGCATAAATATTAAGAAATGCAACAAATTTGCCGACTAATCCGGAGTTGCTTAAATTATCTTTTGCTGTTAATTTAATTGATTGTGGCTAGAAATTTAGCTCTATAATACTTTGGAACTTTCTGGTTTAATTTATAAGTTAACTACAAACTCCTGTTTCTCTTAGTCAAAGATTATGGCATTGTTTTCAGTGTCGCTATGGGAGAGCCGTCTAATCTTTTAAAATTACCTTAGCCCATGTCTGGCCATGCAAATTAACGATATCATAACCAACATTAGCTGGGCCACCATCAGCATCAAAATCAATGGATAGGATAGTTGATGGACCGGATGACTATGAATTGTAAAAGAATTACAGGAACTAAAAATTTCGAAATTCTTATTCAAAATTCGCCTTGCAGTTATGAGTTGAATACTATATAGATTCATTGCTCAAATAATGCGATGTTTATAAAAAACCAAACTAAGACGCTTTGCATTACAACAGAACACATAGACTTAACTACTATTTTATAGGACTAGCATGCTCCTTAAGAAGATCAAAGCAGGAGAAATGTAACTTAACTGTTTCTATATAATGAAGATTATGCTGTCGTTTCCAAATTTGAGAACACATGATGTTATTGCACTATGAGTAATGGTATCTTGAATTATTAGTATCTCCTAATTTATGTCTAGTGGGCAAAATAAAATTTGGTCTGTAATCTTTATGTAGATAGCCAAATAATATTAAAAATAATCCATGGCAAATCATCGCATTACATTTTTACGGTCATAACTTAAAATATTGACCTTATCGATATTCATATGCTAGTAAAGGCCTTTATCTGAAGATGCTTATATTTCAAACATTTGGTATAAATCTTGATTGTGTTCTATCATTCTAACCTCTTTAATTAATTGTAGCATTTCATATCCATCTTTCCAGGGAACAGGAACTGTTTTAGTGGTACAAGTTAGGTTAGCTGGATTCAATGATAGACCAGCCTTTAGCATCTTTTGGATACCATACCCAGCTGCTAAAACTGCATCAAAATACTGCAAATACAAAGACTGCTCGGATAAAGAATGAAATAAAAAATAAATTATGATAAGTCTGTCGTTTTAAATTTTATAGATCAATTTTGTTATTATAACTGGAATTAAATTGCTAGCGTAACACTTAGAAAAATATGAAAAAATAACTGCGAATATACATTATTTTTGTGTATTGAATTGTACTAATTATCCTTAATATCTCGTAAAGCTAATAATTCTCTTCTCACTTAGGTAAGTAATTATCTTATGTTCAAGTCGTTAATTACCTCAATTGGTTGATTATATTGTCTAAAATATTTTGCTGTTACATTATGATAAAGCTGTCCGTGATTGCTATAATATCGTAATCCTAGTAAGCCATTTAAGTACGTGGGTAAGTTGGAGGTCTGCGAAACAGTAAAGAATATCATCACTTTAAAAACTGCCAGAAAGTCATAAAAACATGGCAAAAGATTTGTTTAATGAGTTAGCACTATAGTTTTAATTTTATAAAGTAGTTAAAGTAGGATTGAAACTGCTATATTGACCTTTATTTCTAGATATTAGCAGGTATAGATATAGAACTCTCTCTCTTACAATACTGTAGGAATTCAAGACAGATTACTAAAGAAATTAAATGTACAGCTGTATTGATGGTTCTTTTATTTAGAAGGTTATGTAATAAATTCTATAGCAACATGCAAGTGAATCCACAGTATTCAAATTAGAGCATGTAGTGTTTATCATCCTATTGATCAGTTAAATTACGACTATCTATTGTCATAGCAATGCGTGCTTATGTGAAAATTAATTTTGCTAATTATCAATCATCCGATCGGAAAAGTTTATTTGTACTAATTCAGCGATCAATATTGTTGATGTATACTAAAAATAAACTTTCTTAAGACCTCAAACCTGAGCATAGTCCAACTAATTTACGATCAAACTACATTATTCTACTGTTGGACAAGCATTAATGCCTATCTGTGCTGTCCAGTACATCGCTCTACCTGCGAAGCAATAGCATCGGCAGCTATCCAACACCATCCTCGATCAAGCATACCATAAGAACGTGCTTTACTAAATATTTGCATTGCCTGGCTAGCTAAACAGCTAATAATAACAATTCTTGTACCTAATAATATTTGCATATATAACGTAATCATGGACAATATCATTATCATGACTATATTATGACAGCAATAACATATTTCAAATTATAAGCAACGTAATATTATTTTCCGTTACTAAACTTTTACAATCGAATAGTGATTTCAGCTAGTTACGGTAGTTGTGATTTTTAAAATATGATGATAAAATTGAAATATGTTACTATTGTATATGATGCAGAATAGACGGTTATGCTAAATAATGTAATTATCGATAATGGCCGATATTGGTCTTTATGATGAAATGGTGCAAAGATAATTTTAAAGTGGGTATAAATGTAGTGTAGAATATTAACTATTGTAAATTGCACAAATATCATTTTAAATTTTATCGAGGAATTATTTAGCGCACAATAGAATTTTTAATAAATTTACCTGAATTTTTAATACGACGTAAATGACTTTCAATGTCAACTAAATTTCCTGTGCGATCAATCCTAAATACTTCAAAAGCAAGAATCCTCCAGGATTTCCTCGATGCTATTTCACGAAATTTGGTCATTGAATTAACGCCTAAAAAATTTAAATTGTCTTATGTTATCGACTGTAGAATCTTAGCTATGGCTTCATGTTTCACTAATTCCACTAATACGTTTAAAAAAAGCAATTTCGAAGGCGAATAAAAAGTTAATTCGCTCCCAGAAATATTTTTGAACATTACATTTATAGTCTATTTTATAGCAATGCGATCATACTGGTAGTACCCATCTCTTGATATCTAACCACGATTTATTGTTTGAAAATAATAGTAAATCTTACCAAAGTCCGTATTAGATGTTAGTATAGTCATTTTTGTCCATCCATAATGGCTGATGATGGATGCAATGGTAGTACTTTCTGTTGTAGCAACGGGTAGCATTCGTAATAAGTAATTATAATTGGGATTACGGACTAAGCTTGGGTCTGAAGCTAATGGAGCAATCTGTGGCATATTTAAGGCTGAACAAGCAAATTGTGTCCCTTTTGTTGCACTAGACACTACTGGCCCTATAATCACCATAAGCTCTTCCTTCATAGCATTGCAAGCTAGATTAAATGCAAGTTAAAAGAGAGCATAAATAGGAATATTCATAGCCAATGGAAGTTCGTTCAATAAGTATAACATGTAGTAGTAGGATACTGAAACGAAATTGATCAATTAATTTACCACTTTGAAAATTATCATAAGGACTGTACAGATCTGTATGATAATACAAGGCAGACAACTTAGTTTGATTTAAATCAATTTGAGGAATTTCATTTCCATTAATCATATCGATTGCTAGTTGGACTGCCCGCTCTAGCTTTATATAATCCGGTGGCAGTAGAACCCCTAGAAGGATATTAAAGTCATCTGTTATGTTAAACTTAGATGAAATTGATTTTGAAGAATTAGAAATAATATAGCTTAAAAATTTGCTCAACTTCATCATTTTAGATTAATTAGGCAATCATAATTATTGCAGCTTCTTCAATACTTTGCTAAAGATATTTCAAATTCACTAGAATTCTATTTTCGATTCAAAATATCCATCAAGTAGAAACAATGATAAACAGATTGATGTAAGTAGTTGCTATAATGAATAATTTCATTGCGTTTAAATTCAGAATTTTTTTCAATAGTCATAGTACTCTATTAAGTACAAGGTATTCTAATATGTAATTGGTAAAAGATATTTTGGACAATCATTGATTAATATTAGACCTTTTTATACCGATCTAGACATTAATCGTAAGGTATTACAATGTTTTACTGACAAAATGGAGGCGCTAAAGTAGCTAATATAATTAGAATAAGATTTTTCTGAACTTTACAAAAAAAATACTTCATGAATATTCCTAATTTCATATTTGATAGTCATAAAACATGATTTTTGAGAATGATTTTCAAATCAAATAAATCCAACCTCATTGTTAAAAAGCACCAAAATCTGCTCATAAACTTTTCCGGTGAATATAAGATTTTTGGCATACATAACATGGTTTTATTGAAATAAATAGGCATATTATTGCCAAGAAAATCAGATATGAGTCAAATAATCCATGTGATTGATTTATGATAGTCCATAACCTGTAATTGCCGGTACTGTAGCAGCTATCTACTAATACTGTAATTTAATAGAGATTCATTTACAATGACATAGCTAAAATAACTTTTATCTATCAATCTCAACTACATAAAAGTTATAAAGGAATTGTTAAAATTGCTTACAATTCTCAATCAATTTAATTAGTCTGTATCATAACATTTTACTTTCTGGTACGGACAAAGCCAATAGCTAACTAATTTCTAGCTAATCTGTAGGCTGAATTGAAACAGATCAGTAAAACCGTAGCTGCAATAATTTTGAAGGAAAAATGAAGCTTGACGATATGAGTAAGAATTGTTTAAAATTTTAACATGACTGAATTAAATTAAATTTTTTACATCATTTGCTAATCAAATAGTCCATCTATGTGGATGAGTTATATTTCCTAGCTACACGTAATTACTACTGAGTAATCCCTGCAAAAATGAAATTAATCGACAAAATGACGGCGAAATCAATTTTAACCAGATTAATCTCAAAAATATATGCCTGAATCATTAGAATGATTACCGGTAGATGATTAAATCCAATACTTTCACCAGTTTGTAATTCAAATATTGAATCTATGTGATTAACTTTGTTTTCTCGATACGTATAATGCCGTTAGATAATTAACTGCTAACTCATCCCTACAATAACTGAAACTGATTAATTATCAAAACAATAAAAGAATTAATTTGGATGCAGTTAATTTTGATGGTATAGATAAGAATATTGTAAACATCGCTAAATCTTATTTAATACTTCTAACCAGGAAAGGCAATATATCAATTAATAGATCTATGTAATTAAATCTTGATAATATTGTAGTGTTTACTTCTAAATACGGCGTAGTCCATTTAAAGTGAAACGCTAATTTCCACTAGACTGTAACATAACTCTAAATATGCTTAACTTATATTTAGCAAATTTACACGGTGGAAATCTCTTAGACTCTAGCTAGATTATGCCGTAGTATTACCCTTACATAGAAGTAACATATTATTATGAATCATCCGTGTCTATAAGTAATTTCCTCCTGCTATGCTCTTAATGTAATAAAAGCTATCTTCTTTCGCCAATTTCATTAGTTAGTTCTGGTAGGTGCACGGTAAGCTTGCACGCTTTACCTATTCTACACTACTATAGTTATTCGACTAGTCACATCGTTACCTGCACGATAATCTTACACGATTATTCTCTTTCACTAGCTCAATAAGGATTACTCTTCTATTAACTTTTCTATTGTAATTTATTGCGACTAATGTCGAACTCTCAACCTTCGGCAACATCACAGATATAATGTCTTTATCAGCTGATTGCTAATTAGCCGTACAGTGCTTAAGTTGAAAATTGATTGACAGGAAGATAGCATAATTAATTAATCTAATCCTAAAAAAACATAAAAAGATATTCATTATCAAGGCCAAGTTCAGTACACTTAATATAAAATGCTTATCTACTGAATAATAAACTAAAATATGACTAGTTTGACCTTAAATTAAATAGCGTTGTGATTGCTGTATAAATTGATAAATGAAACTTCCTATATACATGCCAAATTATAATTAAAAACGTGTTTATCTTCATACTTTTACTCAAATGTAATAAATACTGTGGAACGTAGATATTACGAGATATAAATTTATATACTACTAGTATTGCGGTTTTATTAAGAAAAGCGAATAAAACTTATAGGTATACGAAAAAATTTAAATTAAATTCGAATTTCAATTTCTCTTATGATAAGTATATCTCAAGTAACGCGAATGGCATCAGCAACTTTTACAGTCTTGGCAACTAAAAAATTGTATAAAGAAGCTAATATGCAAGGATATCACTGCCATGTCTAAGAGACAATCCTTTTTACTAGAAAGCGAACTATATAAGTGAAACTTAAACGCCCCGCACGAGATCTATATATGGTACTCGTAAATTTACTCATGAAACTGTAGAAATGGCTGATTTCATTCAGGATACTAGATAATATACGAGTATATCGTAAGCGCTTAAAAATGAGGACATTGAATCAATATCATCCTATTCAGACGATTTATCTCATGCAAAATGATAAGCTACTCAAGCAGTGCTCGTTTTAATTAGCTAAACTAGAAAAATTTTTAAGGTAATCTCAGCCGTCTCTGCATCGTTATTTATGAATGAAAAATTTCCATTCGTGTTATTCCTGGACATGTCACTCTTCAATCTGTATTCTATGATTCTTTTTCGCTATTACTAATGTAACTAGTAGCTTGGATTTCAATTATTGACAGATGCAGGATAACAAGGCAAGATATTAAAGTATATTATGAAAGAAATTTAAGTAATTTTAAATTATTATAACTTGATGTGGCATTATTATCGAATCAACTGATAGCTCTAACTATAACATATTTAAATAATTGTTAAACGATTTTTCTCGCTCCTGAATACTGTTTTACAATAAAGTAAACAATTTAGTGTAAATCTTTAAAATTATTTCATATATTAACATAGCAAAAATTGCGCTAAAACATGAAAAGTGATAGGCTTTATAAGATTTATTACTTATGATAATATTAAAGGCTTGATCATCTACTTAGCAGATTAATAAATTAAAGCATGATCAATTTAACCAAGAATTCATCTGACCTATATTATAAGTTGTTTCAGCTTTAGTGAGAACTTTAGAAAGAGGGCGATTTCCTTGATAAATCAGAAAAATTATTAACGTGTTCCAAATTGGTACGGACATAACTTTTCTGACTGTAGATATCCCAAATTCTACCGATGGTGAATGTAAACCAGACGCTTTGCAAGCGATGTCTTATAATAGAGATCTAATCAAGATTTATATTTTAATAGCTTATCGAAACTTTCTCTTAATTTTATTTCGAATCCATACAATATCTCCTATTGATATCAAAGAAAATGTTTAAATATTGAAATGTAAAAAAAGCAATAAATTAATAAAATCCTATTCATGGACTATAATGGACATATCACCATGACCTTTCCTTTACCCAATCAAGCATGACTCAATATCATATATTTAAGATATTCTGTATAAGATTGAGTATCATATCATAGACAGTAATTAATCAAAGATATTTAATCCTTTACTTAGTTCACTAATCAAACCCTGCTATTGTCATTTTTTTCAATTAATTTTTATTGAAGAAACAAGAATGGACATGAATAAAAGCCAATACTATGTATTTAGCAGACGCTTTCTTACGGCTTAAATAGCACTAGGAAGACAATAGTTTAGATTGTATTTTATCTTGCGGTCCATGACTAGACAGAATGGTTCAGCCATTCTTAAGGGAATAATTATGCAACTCCATAGTACTATTTTATACATCAACGTAATGGTAAGAAAGTATTTTTGATTACCGCCAAAGTATATTTACTGTCAACTTCAAAGCTATAGAACAGATCTATATTTTACTATATGTCCTCTTATCACATGAAGCGTCAACTACCTCCTATGTATATAGTATATCTCGAAGAATATTACATAGCAATATATCTTAAAGCAGTAATATATATGTTATATATATTTTGAAAGTGAAAAGAGATATCATAATCACTACTAAAATTTTAACTGTCAGATAAGGTTATAGACTATAAGACAAATATTTAGTCATTATTCGGCGACATAGAAGAATTAAAAATCAACGCAAACTAATAAACTTGATATGTACAGATGTTTTCAGAAATTTAGAGCTCTCAAATTAATTCATTTTTAATCCTTTCTAGAGTTATTTGACGTTGCATTAGACTTTATCATTATTGCCTACTGATACATTTGACTCTGTCATCTAGCTCCTAATGGTACTTAAATTAATGCTATAATATTTTAGTAAGGTGCTCTAAAATCGAAGTTTTTATTCAATTGAATGAGAAGTGATCAATTGAATGTTTTAGTAAGGCTAATTATTTAGATATGACTACTGTAGATGCTTTTGAGGCACTCTTTTGGACTGCAATAAAGTGCCAGATTATTGAATTTTAACTCTAGCAATCAAAAGCTGCAACATTTTTCTAACACTACGTATCAGATTCTTTAATCTATTGGATTATAGTATATCTGGTACCCTTTCTATTAAAATCTTGAAATAAGAATGGCGTGGAGAATTATAATTAAGCAGAAAATTTAAGCTAGAGCGCTGTTAGTTAAATATCATGGGGTATTTTAAGTAACCAAATAGCTTACATTTATAACGGGTGTGTGAATAGTTGCAATCTGATATGCATAAACGGAGAGATAGAGATGATAATGAATTTACCGCATTTATTTTTCCTTTCAAATCTTGTTTTCCTAATCTAAATTTTGATCACATTAAACTTCAATTATAATACGTTCTATATCTATCAGTACATTTTTACTACAAGTATAATCAGTAATATTGCAATGGAAACTTCTATTTCGGATCCGAAAATTTGACTCAAGAGGATTATATACTACATGCATATGTTTTGCAATTTGATTTCTGATAATCTGTGCTTTGCAATGATACAGCATCCATAGGTAATTTTGCTTGTAACAGGCACAACTCAATGCTTTTTTTATGAGAGATTTGGTTATCGAGCTCTGATATGATATGAAAACCGAATTAAAATTCGAAATGAATTCTAACTTATCAAATCCTGATAAAGAAACAAGATTATGATGTGTTAAAATTACAATTATCGTATGCAATCTTTCCTATATTCCCCAAAAAACCTTGATCTATTCATATGGAAATATCCCTTCTAGTTTATAAAGATGTTTAACTCTCATCAAAGAGACTATATCGAACATATTTGAAGCACGCATTAGTACCTTTGACATTCTCGATTTTATTGTTACTTATTATCCAAACATTCGAATATGATCCGATATTTATCAGTGATGTATAGGTAAACTCAACTGTACTTAAATCATAGTTGAGCCCTTTCTGCTACCTATCTGGTAAAGATCTTTGGAATTTAATTCATCTACTTTAGTCCTGTAAGATAGATCTGACAATAAGTCATCCAAAACATATCGAAGCCGCTGTTTCATGGCCCTCTCAAATGACATCACCTAATGGTATAAGCAAAGGGAAGATTACTAGAAGTACTGCATCAAAAAGATTACATCCAAGTTTTATTCAAGGCCGTAATACGAGTATTGACTAAAGGTCACTAAATGGGTTAGTAATCAGATAATACTCTCTTACTCTCGTGCTAGTACTTCGTGTATCTTTAATTGCAGCTACAATCCATTCTATAAATAGTATAGCAAAGCTGAATCCAATTGCAGCTAGCAGCATGTAAAATACCCCTGCAAGATTCTCAAATTTTATAGGATCATGGCTTGAAGCTTGCGCATTATTCTTACATTTTCCATCAATCCTGCAGTAGAAGAACAGATTAGAAATGTATCTCGTTGCTAAATATTATTTGCATACTATCACATTTATTTGGACTTGAAACTTAAAAATCTATCAGCAGCCTAAATACCATTTTGCTTTCAGCTTATCTAGATATCCTAACTCGTTTAGTTTCAATATCTGCATATTAATTTCTTCCCAATAAGGTGATCCTTTTGGCACTGCTAGACTTAATCTGTCTATTTTAAATTTTCCAATGGTAGTCAAGTTACAGTACTTACTTTGGGCATAGCTAAGCATTGTAGCACCTCCAATGAAAGCATACTGCTCATTTTTACTGGTCAGTACACGTTGAATGCCATCCTCAGTAGTAATCACATTTTTTAGATTTTTTTTCATTTCTTGATAGGGCGATATTGTAGTTTTTGAGAAGAAAGATTCATAGCTGCTATTAGCTAGAACACCGTAATTCAAGTCTGGATTTCTAGCTAGATCCTGTAAGGAACTGAAGGCTAAATTAATTCAACAAAAAAGTAAAAATAAGAATGATAGCGTTCAATTCATATTCATCAATTAGACAGGATAATAGCGATGTCATTATTAGTCATCATAAATTATTTTTAGCAGGATTGTAATTGTTACTTAAGCTTACTAGTATGTAAACTGTTAATTGTTAAGAATGCAGTTAAATTTGCAGTATAAGTTGCTGTAATGATGACGGAAGCAAACCACCAAATTGCAGTAATTAAACGCGCAGATATCGATCTTGGGGTCCTATCAGGTCCTTGTAATAAAATTGAAGCCAATGCATACCATAAATTATTACTAAATGAAAATACTTCTGATTCTGATTCTTTCTCTATTTGCCAATATTTATAACTGTTCTGTAATCCATTTTCCATGTGTTTACTTTTGTTTGAGGCTCTCAATCTGTATATAGCTCTACCATAATAATCAAAAGGACTCCAGCGATTCATACAGGTAATCACTGCTGCTACGATAATCATTGATATCAAAATACCGATCCAAACTTCAGTTTTAAGAGGAGAGAATGCCTGAAATAAAGAAGCTGGTTGAGTTGCTTTGGTTGCTGTTAAAATGGTTAAAGCTTCATCAAGGAAGGGCATAGTAAAATCTATAATTTGCTGGCGTTCAGGAGTAATAGACAATGGTGCAGCACCAATATCGGTTTGCTATTAGAAAGAATCCCATAAGTAAGATTTAAAAATTTTGTCAAAATACAGTATTGTATTACACTTATAGCAATCTACTAAAGAAGAGCTACATAATAACTAATAGCTCCTTTTGCATCTCAAATAGCCTAATGCAACACAGAATTATCCTATAAAATATTAAATGTGTATATTATTAGCTGAAAAGTCATAAATCAACATTTATGTTAATTAGCTGTGATGAAAATGATATGCAACTTTTGCAACGATTGCTTAGAAATCTTCACAGGCTACTATGCTACTTCGAGGCTTTTATTATTATCAACATCAACAGCTACTAATCTTCTCGACTACTGTTTCATGATTAATAACGAGTACTTTAAGGTACTATAATTGACACACGAAGCCAGATAAGAATTAACACATACTCGTACATTATCAAATATCATGTAAATGTTAACATAAACTCTGATATTCACCCCATTAAGTATTTCGCCAATAATTCCTGACCATGTGAAGGTACCATTAACACTGATTTCAGTACCATAAAAACCGTCCGCAACTACTCTCACGTTATACGAAAAATTTAAATTTCTACTAATTTCATCCATTAAATCGATGATATATCCTTTATACTTTTTACCAGTAATAGCATAATCATTATCTATCATTATGAATGGAGCGCTCTAAAATAAAATAACAAGAAAATTACAACAAAAGATATTTAATAGCTTATTAACGAGTTTATAAAGGAATGCCAATATCGGGGATAATACATAATAAAAATAATAGCAGCTACTCCATATCGACTGCTCTACCTTTCTGCCATCTCCTTCACAATAATTACTACTAAGAATTAGTAATAGAACAGGTAAATATTTTACGAGACCACGTAATGGATTGTTTTGGAGATCAGTTAGCTGCTATATGTAAGTACTGCGTAGCCATGAAAGAGGAACCAATATTTTTAGACTACGAAAATCTCTACAATTGAATATCCTTACTAGCAAAGCTATTTCATCAAACATTCAGTATCTTTTAATGATTCTTATGCATTTATGTCTATATACTGTAGTACTATTGCTTTTCATTTTCAATAGCAATTTCCAATTATCATTACAAGAAATAATCTGATCTGCATCTACTACATATTATAATTTTATACTTAAAGCTAGTAGTCTTACCAAAATGATTGTTGCAGTGAGATTTTTGCCACTGATGAAGGAGCCAGAGTCACTTATACGGTTAACTCCCTCGAGAAAATAGGTTCGATCGTGATCTAGACTTAAGCTATGATGGTTGCTCCAATTTCCAACCTAATTCATAGAAAAAAGAGTAATAACCAACTCTCGGTTATGTAGCTTAGATTTAATGCGATTTATATTAATTTTATGATCGTGCTAATTATTACCTGAGCCCAAGTTTCACCATGTAAATTCACAATATTATAGTTAATATAAGCCGGACCACCATCAGAAGTAAAATTAATAGATAGCATCGTGGATGGACCAGAAGCCTAGAATAGGGAAATACTCATGGATAAGAAATGCTCGCTCATTTATTGCGATATATTGTATCAAAGATTTCAACAATTATTATTAGACTAGATATTTTTTAAGAGGCATAATTTAATCACCAATTAGAAATGCGAGAAATAGCATGCAATTTCACATCTATACCTTTTTAATAGATTTAAATACTTGGTTACCGTCTACCCATGGGATCGGATTCGTTCTAGTACATACTAATTTTTTAGTTTTTATTTGCTTTTTTTCTTTTAGCATGGTTTGAATTCCATAGCCAACGGCCAAAACAGAATCAAAATATTGAAGGTAGAGTGACTAAACAGTACACCGATAAAAATTCTATCATGGATGTGCATCATAAGATAAAATCACATTATCATCGGATCAATGATTTTACTAATACATGGATCTGAGCATTATCAAGAAGACAATCTAAAATGAATTCACTCTTATCAGGTAATAGATTTTCGAAATGCTGCAGGTATATAGGTAATGATACGTTGATAAATATAATATCAAATAGGAACAAATTCAGAATGAAATCTCGTCCTTATCAGATTGATGACAGTAGCTAAATAGGAATATAAGTAATACCGAGAGAAGACACATGTAATGTAACTTAGTATTGTGATTGTAGACTGTTAGCCATGTGTAGTATAATGTACGGTAGATATTTATCCTAAGAGATATTTGGTAGCTGTAACTATAGACTGTAGTGGTAGAGACGCTATGCTAGAGTACAGATGGCTATATACAGTAAGCTGTTGAGTTACTAATATGGCTATAGGTAAAAATAGAACTGTAAATCATATATTAGGATATGGTTAATTCATTGTACTTTGGCTGGTGTGAATAATGTCTACGTAAGTACTGTAGTCGTATCCATATTGGATTAATGATGGTCCGCAATAGAATAGTCTTACTAAGAATAATTTAACTATGTGTAAAATAAGGTAAAAGGTTGCCATGCGGATTGTAGCTGCGAATGCTACGGAAAGTATAAAAGCATGCAACTTTAGATTATTCTGTTAGTTCGTTCTAGAAGTCTTTAGTAGTAGTATTCGGCTAGAGTAGAGCTGTGTAGTTAATCTATGTATAAGATTCAATAAAGCCCTTATTTTTCTAAAATTTGGAATTTCGTGATTGGTATATATCACAACACAGTATTAAATAAAATCATATCCTGATCAGACTTTCTGTTATTTTTTCTAAATATTAAAGCTGTGATAATGATCAAAGAATGCATCGATAAATATATTATCAAGAAATTTACTAAGATATGGACTGTATACTAAAATAAGCTGCATAAATATAGAGAGCAGAATAATAATTTTTCGTGAATTAGTAATCACGATTATATTTATTGGAAGTAAGTTGCTATGTGGAGCGGAAATAAATCTGAATCTATTTTAAATCATTACTTAATATTTTAAATACCGGTACCTCAATACTTTCATTGTATCGATGATAATATTTAGTGAATACGCTTTGATATAATTGTCCTTGTCTGCTATGATATTTCAAGCCAATTAAACCATTCAGATTGGAAGGTAAACTATGCACCTAACAGCAGCATAAGTACGCCTAATAGTTACATCATTAATTTTATTAATCTTGATTACTAATAATGAATACACTTTTATTCACAGATTGCCGTACTCAAGTTCTGCTCTAATATTAGGCGTAAGATCGCATGATTAAGCAGCTAGCACTACTATTATTGCCCATAATGTTAATCAATTCCAATGGCAATGGCAAATAAATGATATGCATTAATGAAATTGTCTACAAAAAATGTTAAATTGATGACAATCACTAGTTCTACGTAATAAGTAAATTTCTTAGCTTCCCGATACAATCCTAAAATTAAACCCGGACTGCACCTCTGAGGTTGTCGCATCAACCATAATCCAACACCATCCCCTTCCCATCATTTCCATCCTATGTGCATATTTAAAAATTTCCAATGCTTGAGACGTTAGACACTTTACGATCACAATTCTGGAGCCTAAGAAGAATGAAAGTATCAAAAAATCTAATTACAATTTCTACTTAGCTCAAAAATCAAATATATCGTGTCATTTTGAGCATTCTTTGCTTTACAATAAGTGTACACTAAGGTATATATTTGGGACGCATATCGTCGAAGAAAATAATGTAGCGAGTAATTCTATATTTTCAATTAGTTATCATATTATGTGTGATATTGACATATTCGAGCACAAGACATGTATATGATAAAAATTTTGAACTCGTTAGCTAATTTAATCCTATACCGATATTGACAATATGAGACGTTGCGAAATTACTATCGATTTACACGATTTGTTCAATTACTTTACTCTATGTTAAACTCTATTAATACTAAAATTCATATCACTATTATACTACATCGATACCAAACAATATTTCCTTGTAGCAGCATTAATACCTAAAAGGCCGTTCACGGTTTCATGTCTTTAATCAATCTTTTACATAATCTAAATAAGAATTACCTGACATTTTAATATTTTGCAGATTAGCTTTAATTTCCAGTGCATTGCCGACCTTATCTACTTTAAAGCGTTCGAAGGCTAGAATCTTCCATGATTTACTAGATGCAATTTCTCGAAATTTTGATAGAACATCGATACCTATTTCAGAATATGTCATGTAGACAGGGAAAAAAATTTCAATACGAAAAACTGTATAGTTGTTGATAGGTAAAGTTAATCAATCTTAATAAATAAAAATGGTTTAGCTATTTAGCATCACCATTTATAATGTAAGATAATTAGTATACAGAATATACATTATGGTTATATTATCAAAATCAGAAAATTTTTAATTGTAAACTAGATTGTGCTATTCTTTCAACTTATGAGTAGATATTCATCGTACCAGAGTCCGCATAAGATGCTAATAGAGCCATTTTAGTCCAACCATAATACTCAATAAAAGAAGCAAGGGCCTTACTTTTGGCAGTAGATACTGGAAGCATTCGAAGTAAGAAATTATAATTTGGACTGTTAACTAGATTTGCATCTACTGTATTAGGTGCAATGTGCGGCATATGCAACTTTGAGCAAGCAATTTGAGTTCCGACAGCTGCACTTGGAAGTATTGGTCCGATGATAGCTACAACTCCTTCCTTCATGGCATCACATGCTATTTTCAGATCGAAATTAAGATCAGTCAAAATACGTCTATCTTTAAATAATCATAGTGTCTGTTTTAATGCAATCTACTTTCACTCACCTTTATGGAAATTATCGTATGGGCTATATAAGTCTGCGATATGAAATGATGCGGATATCTTGCTGTGATTCAACTTAATATCATCAATCTCATTACTATTAATCATATCTAGAGCTAATTGAACAGCTCGTTCTATTTTATTATATCTCGCAGGTAGTAGAATCCCTACATGATGAGCGAAATAAGAGACTTATTTACGAATACAAGCTTATACAGGCATACTAATATGCAGTATAGCAGTGAAATATAACGCTAATAATACTCGAAAGGATGACTGAATTAAATTCTCTTTTAATGCTATTATGTGGTCTCTAAATCCATTGCAATACTAACGATTTATCAATAACATGAAAAATTTATTGATCAATACTGTAGCTCCGGTATTTTAATGGACTGTAGATAATTGTATCTCTTGAATAAAATCAGAATTTCTGTATCGTAGAAATCTTGTCTAACTTTCCGATACTAAAATTATGAGATAATGAAAACAAAGCAAGAAATAATTTAAAGTCTTTAGTTACAGTGCTCATCTAGAAAACTAAATATGCTTATAAGTTATTAAAATTAATAACCTAATATGTATGATGCCAATCCGGTCTAAATTATACAAAATCACTAAATTACAGCAAATAGCCTGCAACTAAAAGCCAGAATAGATCTGGTACTTGTAATAAGTTATTATCGAGTTAGCCTATTTACAGTATCATACGCTAATGCTAGATCAAATTAAGTAATTCAGTCATTCATTAATTCAAACATTACGTAAACAGATAGAATACTGTTTAGACGCATGCAATTATTAGCATTGTAGGTAAGTTTATTATCTGCTTTATTACATTATAATAAAATTCACATAAAAGCAAAGGTAGCTAAAGTATTCGACAACTTAAATGCATTAGTACCAATAGCTGGCAAAGTACGGTAATGTACATAAGATTTTGTTGTTAACCGATTATTATTAACTGATAATTTTTTATTTTTTTACGATATTAAAACTTTACTATTAAAATGCTTTAAGTAATAGGTACAATAAAATACCAAAATATCTATGAAGGATATAATAATTAATTTAGAAATTAATTTGCGAAAACATTCTTCAACACTTTTCAAACCACAAATATAACGTCAGAATAATTAAAACTCTGTAATATCATACAAAGCATATATTTAAAAATCACAGGTACATAATATACGGCAAGTTTCATTAACGATTATGACCTTATTTATTAGCCATTGAAAAAATACCCCTTTTCTCATATACCGTAGTCAAATAACAAGCTCATCGGCTGACAATCTCTTAAATTCGACTTATGGAGTAATAAGGCACCATTTAGAGCAATCTTTAACTCTATTTTAACTCTATTTTAATTGTAGAGCTTGAATACAATTAATTAATACCCTGTTTAGATTAGGTTCATAGGAATCCTTGACTATTTACGCGTACTATACGTATTAAACTAATATAAATTAATTCCTCTATGAAATATCATCTTGTTACGATGCGTAAGCTCGTCCTAATTATTTGCCAAGATTCCTTCAGTAATAAATGATAGTAAATCTCTGACTATCTCGTCTACATCATCTGTGACGCTATAATTATACCATAGTATTCGGTCGTTGGAACTGAATTATTTGGTGATATAGCTAATCTCGCCTCTTTAAGTTAGTAAGTGGCGTTCTCCGCAAGGATTGGCGTGTGTAGACTACTTTGTCACTAGTAGTGTGCGACACATCTTTAACTCCATTTAATGTTAGAGCTTGAATACAATTAATTAAAACCCTGTTTAGATTAAGTTCATAGAAATCCTTGACTATTTACGAGTACTATACGTATTAAACGAATATAAATTAATTTCGTTATGAAAAACCTAGCAAAAACACATAATTTTATGAGATATGTATGGAAGATCAGATGACAAAATATCATATTTAAATGCAGACAACCATTCGATACTTATGATGTATCTGCTGTATATGTGGAATAATTCGGCAGTCTTTTAGTACACTAAAATCTAAGTTATCTCCATCTAAATCTACGTGATTAAAATAAATCAGTTTCGTTTTATATAAAATTTAATTATTTTTATGAGCAACATTAAAGGAAAATCAGATTTCGTATGTGTCTATGGCTAACTATAGACAGTCTTTAATACTTTTAGTATATCTATAATGCGTGCTTTAGCAAATATCGAGTAATGCATCATCTTTTAATGCATCAAGTTTAATTTTTACCTATCGAAGTCTATAAACTAACATTAAATCAGATGCTTACAGTATTGTGCCTATTAAATGTAGTTCGTCACCTATCAGTAATATAATTTCAGATCATATAAGAGTTTTACATTACTCACCAAGGCGATATGTTGCTTTTGTCCTAACGTTAACCCCGGCAACTAAACCTACTGATCCACAAAATAATGGGAAATAAATGAAAAATGATGCTAACATTTCGTATTTTCTAATTACTTGGTGTCGGAGCAAATTCTCGATCTTTATCTAAATGATAGAAATAAGCACAACGTTGATTAAATAACGTATTCTTTAATAGCGCAACCTTTAAAATTGACGCATTCAATATTTTATGGATACGTACAAATCATTAAAAGTTAATTGTCAAAACCTTGGATAATAGCTTGCCATGTAACAGTTAAATTTTTAACTTACTTAGATTCTCCAATGAGATTTATCATAGCTAGGACTTGGAAGTCTGATCAAAAATAGGGATCTGTAGTAAATAGCCCTTATTCTTCAATTAGACTCTTTTGCAACATCTACCTTTAGAAGTCCATCCCACAACAAAGTAATCTTACCAATTGAATTATTCGAAATAATTTATAAATAAGTATGACATTCTCTACTCCAATTAGTTTCAAATCATATGATTAAACTTGTTATGATTTATGTACAATTAATTACTGCAATATTGTAATACTAGAATTTAATTTTTTCAGTCTCGTCACTACTTTCCTCAAGTAAGCACCAAAGAAACATAATACAAAATTATAATACTAAAGATATTATATGCGTAAAACTATGATCGATCTGAGACTTGGTTACGATCAATGCGTACATTATCAGACAACTTTAGAATTATAATTTAATACAGACTCATTAATGATGTTAGAAAATCGATCGTTCTCGCCAATAAATAGAGTTTACTGTATAGAAAACAACATATAGTTATAAATTTTGATGTAAAATCTCTAATTATGGGGGACAAAGTAATGCATTATTGACAGTGGAAAAGTTTAAGGGCGTGTATTGCATCAGCATAAATGACAACCTTCCGATTTTAATTCATAATTTTCCTTTCAATTCTATTCCTTTTGTAACAATCTTCAGGCTCGAATTATTTACCAGAAAAATAATCATTTGGAGTTTAATACACATCCGCCGAAAAGATGAGAGTAAATAGATGTATATAATATGATTCCGTTATAAATTATTGAATGCAGTCAGTATCTCGTTTTTGAAATAAATATGGACCTAACTAATAATGCTTTATGTAGATTTTCAAGTATAGTAGCTACAGTAGAGGACAGAATGAAAACATTTTTATAGTCCTGTAGTATGTATTCGTAGCATGTATACGCTGCTGCTAAAATTCAATGGCTTGTATTGCAAAACATTACGATTAGAAAATTTTATTGGTTATACGATTGGGAAACATTAGTCAGTCATTTATAGATACTAAATTAGTCGTATATTGTTAATAATGCATAGTAAAAATAAATAGGTAACTTCTAGACATGATATTGCAGAGCAAACAAGAAATCATTTCTGTGGTAGCAAACAGTGTATTTTAGATACTTTAGACATGTGTTGTTTCAGTGTTAGAATTGCATCCTTAAACAAGTCCAAAGATCATCGTACTGATATTAAAGAAATCTTGGTCAAAACCACAAATTTGTGTTGACTTATCTTTATTTTACAAGTAAAAATTTAATCAACTTTTAGTGAAAACAATAGGTAAACTATGATTTTACTAATTTATAATTACTTCCTAACAAGAATTTTCTGAATTGATAACATACAAATCGTTCAAATAAATACGTTAAGAAAAGTTTCATTTCTATATATTAATTATAGGCATCATCAGTGTCGCCGTTTTCAAATGGCATTGCTGGTGAAATCATCTTAAAGACACAAAAATTGGAAACTGCTAACTATTGAATAATCATGCAAAATACTATATTTATACTAACAATCCATTGCAAACTCATTCTGCAATCCTCAAACACCATAACAGCTAATGAGGAGTTCAAATTCTGTTCAAATTTTAATCTTTATTTTCGATAAAAATGGATTATTACTGCGCTTAGTGCTATGGAATCTTCTAGTATTGAAGTCGGCTAATCACTCATTATCGTTAAAATTATCTTGGAAGTGCAAGTGTACACTCTAGCAATATTAGTTAGATTGATGAGGTCAAAGCAATAATAATTATAGTAATCTACGGTTTGAGACCTAACAAAGGTATTCGCTGATTGCTCGAGGTACTCTGACTAAAGTTCAAAAGATACACTTACGATGGGATTAAGCTTCTTTATTCAGCGGTAGTAACCAACTGCTATAAGAGATCTCTTATAATTGCAACTAGGACATCCGTAAGTGTATTCAATCTCTGCTATTTGGTACTCCTCTAATTTATAAACATGTGTACTTTTATGTGCGATTAAATTAAGTTGGGTACAGTTTCAAATTAAAATACCGTAACAAACCGATATCTACATAACTTATGCAGTATTAAGTTGGGTGATTAGCCTCAAGCTACACCGAATCGAAATCTCGATGAAACGCTAACAAGCAGCTTCATTTTAAACTAATACTACAGAATCGTAGCAATGTTATAGTCTATTCTTAGAACAAATTGCCTTCGAGGATGGAAGCATATTTCACTATTTGATTTACCGTATCTATAAAAATTCACCCTGTAGTACAACGTTTATACTCAGTGGTGATAAAGTGCCTACATAATAATAAAACAAGAACTACCTTACAATTTCTTGTAAATAGTACTTTATTGCATAAATTAGATTTGTCTAATAAGTCTAACAACTACCAAGGACTAGCTAATTACGATCCGACTACCGCATCTCAATATTATTACAGCAAATCCAACATTTACATGCAATCAGTTACGGAAAGATTCTTTTAGCAATACAATCACATCCTGCTAATTACATCGTAAGATTAGTTTTAATTTTCTATCGTGATCTAGCTATCTACGTTTAATTTATCTATTTTCGTACAATTGCATATTAATTTTTAATCTTATGATGTTTAGGGCTGCTCTATATCAAGTCTAAGACTGAAGTAATTTATTCTGATCACTTTTTTTTGATATAAACACTCTCCTATCATACTTCCGTTATTCTAAAAGCAATTTTTATAATTACTTGGACGCACAAATCGTTCAATACGCCGAACATGTATGTACTATATGAACAAGTTGTTACAACGATTTATCATGTTCACACTAGAATAATGATTAAACGTATGACTAGTACTTATGAAAAAAGGACTTCTTGTATTACTTTAGTACCGTATAGAAATAGTCTTGTATTATTAGCTAAGCTAAGTAATATAAAATAACTGCAAGTAGGCATGATGCTATAGGCACAGAATACTGATGCATTTGTAGCAATAAATTTCTTTCCATTAATGTATTCATTTGCCTTATAAAAAGCACTTTATAAGTACGATATCCGTATCATCTCTTGCAAGGCGGTAGTTTATATTAATGTTGACGTCCTTTTAGTCTTAGTCACGCTTAACTCTCCTGTATTGCATCTGTCTGTTTTATCCTTACAAAATGTCGCTGAAAATGAATCATTTATGATATATAGAAATCGTTTCTTTACGGCGCCTGCAAAGGATATCTAATTAAGGAATAAATTAGACGATCAGAAAATTTCCTAAATAACTTGTACTAACTCATGTATTGATTTAATGTATCTTTTGCCAGAAATTCAATCTTCAATAAATTTGATTACCTTCATATAATGCCTTCGAGTATCCTTGATAGCAGCCACAATCCATTCGGTAATCAGTATGGCAAAGCTAAATCCTACCGTTGCCAACAGTATATAAAATACCCCGATTAAACTTTCAAATTTAACAGGATCATGACTTGTTGATTCAGAAACGGCTTTGCACTTCCCTTCGAACCTTTTCCCAATCAAATTAATTATGATTATAAATCGTCACCAACAATATTATCACTGTCATATGTAGCAGCTAAAATACTCGTAGCGCTATAATATTGCAGATGATTATTAATTTTTATGTAATTTGGTGTAGTACGGTACCTCGCATAATGATAAGTAGAAATATGCGATATTATGTGTTAACATCCGTACGGTATGAACTGTATATAGGTTAGCAGGTAAATAAGGTCGAGCTTATAAAATAAAAGATATCTTCTCTGCAGCGATCTACGCGTTAGATTGCGTTACTATGGTGATGAAATATTTAATATTCACTTTACTTAAGAATTAAAGAATAATAATTATTTCTTACTAAATACCATTTTGTCTGTAAAGTTTCTAGAAACCCTTCCTCACGAAATCTTAATATTTGAATGCTAACTTCTTTCCAGTAAAGCGATTCTTTTGGTAGCGCCAAGCCAAAGCTGTCTTCTTTAAAACTTCCAACTGTAGTCAAATTACAATACTGACTTTTGGCATATTTAAGTACTGCAGCATCTCCAATATACGCATAATGCTCAGTTGTACTAGAAAGTACGCGCTGAACACCTTCCATATTGCTACGAACATTCTTTAAATTATGCTTCATTTCCTGATAAGGTGAGACAGCAGTGTTCAAGAAGAAATATTCAATGCTGCTATTCGCTAAAACTCCATATCCCATGCCTGAACTTTTTGCCAAATCATGTAAGGAATTAAATGCTAATGAAATTTTTTAGTATTTCCAATCATATAAATAAAAATAAATGCAAACATTCTGTCAGAACGAAATCAATAAAATCAAATCAGGCTAGCCTTAGCAATAGCTAATAGATGTAAAAAGTTCAATAATGCTACTAATTTAGTTTACTGATGGCATGCTACATACTAGTTTGTAAACTGCTGACAGTCAAAAAGGCAGTTAAATTAGCAGTGTAGGTAGCAATAATAATAACAGAAGATAACCACCAAATTGCTGTAATTAAACGTGCTGATATCGATCTTGGTGTTCTATCAGCCCCTTGGGACAGAAAGGATCCCAATGTATACCACAAAGTATTCCCAAACGAAAAGGCTTCCAATGCTTCTTCCTTCTCCATTTGCCAATAGTCATAATTATGCTGTAGTTTGCTTCCACTTTGATAGCGATCTTCCAACATTTGTAGCTTTTCTGCAGCTTTACCATAATAATCGAAAGGACTCCATCGATTCATACATGTAGTCGCTATTGCTACCACTATCAGTGATATTAAAATTCCAATCCAAACCTCAATTTTAAGGGGTAAAAATGCTTGAAATAAAGAATTGGCCTCATTTTTTTTCGTTAACGTTAAGACAGTTAAACCTTGATTCATGAATGGCATAGTAAAATCTAGTGCTTGTTGTCGTTCTGGGGTTATAGAGAGTGGTGCAGCGGCCATATCGGCTATCTATTAAAGAAGCAGAAAGAGCGTTGAGGGAAGAATAGCCATCTACACTGTAATAATCTGTCACTAGTAAGTGTGCAAAATTTTCGTCAATATTAACTAAGCAGACCACCGTAGTCATTTAGTAAGGTAATTATAGCTTGTCTACTTAGCGTTAATACGTGTATTGTATACGAAAAGTGAGTATAAGATCTAAAATAAATCATATATTTAGCCATATAGTAATACTTGTAATGGTTATGTCATGATTTACATTGATTCAGATATCATGACTGATTACAACTAAATCATTTATAATGTAATTAACATGAATTCCAAGTGAGTCTTTACATTAGATCTCACGAGACAATGTAATAGATAGATTTAAATTGATTTATGATTTAGTTAGTAAAATTTTCATTATCTCGTATCGGTGTTGTCTTATAGTAATTCTTTCAGTACTGTAACTGTAACAAATTTGGATTGATTAAATTATTTAAGATCTATTAAAAAAATGGGATCTGTGTACGTTGTATTGAATATTTATATTTAGCAGATTGCATCTATATCTGATGTCTTTACTGTAGCCCTTATGAAATAATATGCCTTTATTGGATTTAGATATCACAACTGATATTTATAATATATCAATATTATCCGTATATTTTCTCTTTACTGTAATCTTTGTAAAGTTAACCGATCTGTTCGCGTTTGTATTCGCGGTGATCCTTGTAAAAACGTTACAGTTTAAATTAATTTAGATATGATACCCGGTACCTGATTAATAACTTATAATTAGATGGATAAGACTTGGATACGCAGTATTGTTTATTTGTTATATATTGCTAGTATTGTTCAACGATTAGATATGTAAGAAGTGACGTAAAATCGAGGTTGTAAGATTAAATTAGTATCGTAAAACGGATTAATTTATCTGCAGCAGGAATTATAGTAGCCTGATTCTTGTTCAAGATACCAACTGTTAAATATTTTAAACATCAATATTATCTATCGTAGAAATATTTACTACTTCGTAACCTTGTATGAGACCAATAGCATAATATTTTATGCATCTGATATCGGCTAACATCTGTATCATTATTGACAAAACGTAATTACGATCCTATTTATAATAGTGGGTAAAGTTACATAATAGTATGGTACTTACCCCATCTATCACTTCGCCTATTACGCCGGTCCATTTTAACGCTCCATTTTTGTCGGTGTATTGTGAACCATACTGACCATCGGCAACTATTCTTATTTTATAAGTAAAATTTAAATTCTTACTCATTTCATCGAGTAAATCAATAATATAGCCTCTGTATTTTCTGCCAGTTATAGCATAATCTCGATCTGCCATTGTGAATGGCGCATCCTAAGAAATAGAACATAAAATTTAGCCAATTTAGGTTATACGATTGCACCGCAAATATGTGCTGTAGATCTAATCAATTCCTTGCTCATTTGAATTTATCCTGTGCCATAATACGATTATCTTAATACATGCAAAGTAGATAGCAGCTTTCGATTACTAAAAAATAATGTATGCGTATTATCTTTTACGTACAATTAGGAGCAAAACAACTATGTTAATAACTATATGTGCAATTAGGATGGCTCTTTACGACATCTTGCAAATATTTTAAACGCCTGCGATTCCACCTAATACACGATTAAATAAATTCATTAACAAAACTATAGAACAAACTTACCAAAATTGTGGTCACAGTCAAAGTCTTACCACCAATAAATGAACCAGAATCTAAAATATGATTGACTCCGTTAAGAAAATAGATTCGATTGCGATCTAGAATTAAGTTGCGATGGTTAGTCCAACTTCCAACCTAAATAAGCACATGCAATCTGATAAGAAATTACTGACCAAAAATCTTCCAGTAGACTACTAAAATATAGGCATAGAGGTAATATTAGCTATTACAAGTTTCGTGACTACCTTAGCCCATGATTGACCATGTAAATTGATAATATCGTAGCCGACATTGCTAGGACCACCATTTGCATTGAAATTGATCGATGAGGTTGTCGATGGCCCTGAAGCCTGAGGAAGGAAAATCCAAGTAAATTTCAATATTTTCTGATGTTCATATTCTAAATTTGTATTGAAATAGGTTTGCACACGATAACTACTCGTAAACTGATCTTATTAAGTAAGAAAGATAGTGATAAAACAGACCTTTTTAATGAAATGAAACATTTGATGACCTTGCTTCCAGGGCTTTGGATTAGATTTATCACAAATTACCTTAGCTGCCTTTGGCAGCTTCCCCTCGCGCACCATGGCTTGAATGCCATAGGCAACAGCCAAAACAGAATCAAAATAATGGAGATATAGGGGCTAGGTTGTAGGAAAAGATCGGAGAATAATTTAACTTGGAAACGCAGATCAATGCGTAAAAAAATAATCAAACTACAGTAATAAAAATTATTTTTACTCGGGTTTTACACTAAACTTTAAATGATCTATTGATACCAAAGTTTTAACTCAGATTAGATATTAATCATAAACTACTACGCCATTTTATACTATATAACATTCTAGCAATTTCTATAATAATTTTGGAGATCGTTTATAATACCTCTATAGTTTCATTGTAGCGAAGGTAATACCTGGCTGATACGTTCTGATATAGCTTTCCCCGATTATTATGATATGCTAATCCAATTAAACCATTCAAATTAGGAGGTAGCTGAGAAGTCTAAAAAGATTGAAAAGAGAGGTCACTGTATAAGACATAAGTTTCCCACATTTAATAATCATCTCTTATTTTTTGACTTTTGTGGTTTTAGATTTCAGTTACGTTCATCTCTATGGTAATCTCAATCTAATTTTGTCGCATACAACATTAATATTTACTTCTGTTGCCATCCTACATTTATTGAGGATCTGTTGGGCTGCTATCTAGTGAAACTCTGAAAGAATTGCAGCAGCTTCTACTGAGTTATCAGTACTAATTTTAAATACCGTAGTTGCTGTGCAATTTTTGTAGGCCACCAGTAAAATATTTCATTGAGCAAAATATAATTCAAGCAACTACGTTGGATGATTGGCGCGATCTGTATACTGTACGTATCCTAACTAGCATACTTTTGAACTGCGTATACCTCTGCAGCTATAGCATCTACTGCTATCCAACACCATCCGCTATCCATCATTCCCATCTCTCGTGCACGTTCAAAAATTTTTAATGCTTCAGACGTTAAACAATTAATAATGACTATCCTTGCGCCTTAAAAAAGAAATGGACATGTGGTTATTTATGTGACAGAACTGTCGAAAATAGAATAGTCTACAAACACCTGTACTTTATTTTAAGACATCTAGACTGTACACTAAGCTGCAGAAAAGCGCTTCTAACTACAAACTTTACAGCCTTATATATACTACGGCAGGCCAGCAGTGTTGTGTATTAGTGAAAATTGTAAGACTAATACTTAAAGCTCGGACCATACGCTAATGTAATTATCTCACTAAAGACTACCTGAAATTTGCTGTAAAACGTACAACTTGTGGTACTGTGGTGTAATAAAATATTAGAAAATGCTTCGGAAGAATCTAAGTGGGATAAAACTCGGATGTTGCACAGCATCTAGAATGTTGAATCTGTCATCCTCAAAATATAATTTCTTATCAAATTACCTGATTTTTTAATGCTCTGCAAGTTGGTTTCGATATCCAATAAATTTCCAGCTTGATCTATCTTAAATAGCTCAAATGCTAATATTCTCCAAGATTTTCTCGATGCAATTTCCCGAAATTTCGATAAAACGCTAACACCTAGTACAGATACAAGGGAAAATGAAGCAATCAAGCATCTATAACTTAATAATGTTTACAAAAGTTAATTTACCCGGGAAAAGTAGACTTATCCCTAGTTAATTATATACAGTCTTCCATAAATAAAACTAGATTTGTATCAAACTTCTATCTCTTCTTGATTTCATTAAATTACAATTTGCCTATTCATTCATTTATCATAGAAACATTTTACGATACCAAAATCCGTATTAGATGCTAATATAGCCACTTTAGTCCATCCATAATACTCAATAAAAGAGGCTATAGCTAAGCTTTCAATAGTGGATACTGGCAACATTCGAAGAAGATAAGTATAACTTGGATTATTCGCCAGGTTAGCGTCGGTAGCAAAAGGTGCAATATGGGGCATATTTAATGTTGAGCAAGCAAATTGTGCTCCTATGGTAGCACCGGATACTAATGGTCCAATGATAGCCACAATTTCTTCTTTCATAGCATTACAAGCTAGTTTTAGAATTAAGAATTGGTCAACCTAAACTCTTTAGAAATAAATCTAGTGTAGTTTCAAATCGATCTCTTTACCTTTGTGAAAATTATCATAAGGGCTATACAAGTCTGCTGTATGAAATGTCGTGGAAAGTCTGCTGTGATTTAACTTAATATCAGCGATTTCATTTTCATTAATCATATCAATAGCCAGCTGAATGGCGCGTTCAATTTTAGTATATCCTCTAGGTAATAAAATTCCTGATGATAGAGAAATATGTAAAACGTGAGGTGTTGCAATGACAATTAAGATTTAATTTTTGATGATAATTTTTATAGCAAAAATTGCGACTTTCAGTAATTTACAGTTTAGTGCAAGAATGCGTCAGTAATTTGTTTTATAATGAGTAACAGAAATTGAAAGTCTTACTACTATGTAACTGTAGGTAAGATTCTTTCAAAAATACGCACTCAACCCAGTATTTCCTTCAATGTACAGAATTTAAATACAGTACTGTAGATCAACGATTAATTAAAACAGCTTGATGAGATTATATCTTATGTAACCATAGAGCTAGACGAAAATGTAATATAAAATTGAGATGCTGATGGCGCACTATACCGGTAGATAGTCAGACACCATTACCTCTTACTTTATTAAGCTCCAAAAGAATGAAGTAACGTTGAATACGGATAAAAGGCAAGAGACAAAACGATACAAATGCATAAGACATTTAACTGTCAGGTCAAATTTAACTAGCATTGTCAAGAAATAGAACTTGTTGAGTATATCACCGAACTAGGCTCTAGATGCTTATATTGACATATAATGGCTTACAACGCAGCAGTATAATCGCTTAAGCAGTCGAATGAGATCAAATCTTAAATCATCATAAAAACCATAGATATAATGCAAAACATATCCGCTGGATATTTACATTGGAGTAGAAATATGATGTTGCAAAACCCTTTCGATAATTTAACAAACAGTTGTAGCTTTGTCTTTTTATTAATTTAAAAGAAATGGAATATAAATACTCATACATTTGGTATAACGTGGATTGTTGATTCTGAATAAAGTTTATAACGTAGACGGTTTAATTTTAATTCTTTGGTTATAATTATTTCTAAATGGAACGCAGTAAACCTCGCCAATGGGATAATTTTTAAACGACAGTACCAGCAATGCTACCCGAATTTATTCTTAAGTTATACTCATACTTTACGTAAAATGGCTAAAAAATAAATCAGTAGTAATTTCTTTCTAATAACTAAAATCAGTTGCTCCATCTTTATTCGAAATAAAAGTGTTATTTGGACAATTTTTTCTTCTCAACTTACTAGCTAAACGCTCTGTCGCACGAAATGGCAATTAATTGTGGACGATATCCACGCGGTCGTTATTATCACTATGAAACTTTTTATTACTGCTGAAATACAATGCAAGAGACGCAGATACTCGTAAATTGAAAGTACTGTAATACCATTATATCGATTAAATATATATCAAGACTTTTATACGGTTTATAGGCAATGTAATTGTTCCTAGTATGGTGAGCTGATGAAGAATAACCCCTTAATATACTATATAAGATTTTGGTAATAAACCAAATTTACGGTACAAGTAGTATTTTAATATAAGTTACAGGTATGAAAGTAAAAGAAAAAATTGAAAACCTACATTAGCCCTGTTAAATGCATTAAATTTGTAATATAATGTTTGCTAGTTAAAAAAAAGGCCATATAGGCAGAAAAATATCTAACATCGAAAAGTAATTTACTATTCTTACTCTTTACGGTATATCAGCAGTTTCGAAACTCTTGCCTAATCATGATCATAGGACTATTAGATGATAAGGTTACTTAGTCAAACAAGTCAGTTTTAGCAATTTTTGAAATATAAAAAAATTTTTTGCAATTGCAGAAAGGATTGCTCTCATAAATCGCCTAAATTATTAACCTAATGCGTTACTATACTTCATCCCATTAAAAATAAATCCTTCGCTATACAAAATAACACAATTCATAATACAACCAATTATTGTTTTTTGTACAAGTTATATTGGGCATAGCAATTTCTTCTGCCTAATCAATTATCGTCATATACAGTGCAACATTTGATATAAGACTGGCTACTGACGCTGATCATTCCATTTCTCCACTTACTAAGGATACCAGAAAGGAAATTTTTATGCGCATAAACTAAACCAAAATGTCTAAAGATCTAATGTCACGTTGTTATTCGGGAGACAATCAAGATACCAGCGATATTTAAGCTACGCGTAAGGATACGAATATTAAAAATACCACATATTGTCAACTGCCGAATGGCTTAAGCATGCTAAAAATAATGATAGACCTCACGAATATAATTTAATCTACAATGAGAATCATAGCTGACAATTTTCTAGCTCTATTAATGATTATATGATCAATTAACTAGGGTTATCATAACTTAGGTGAAAAAGTCTGGCACAGAACTTCTAAATATTAGTTGTAGTAGTGTCTCTAATACTAGGAAATTGAACATTGAATACTCATATATCCAAAAATCATTTTCTCGGTATTAATATCGATAAGCGACACCTTCAATTTCACGTGAAAGTTAAATTTTTCAAGCAAAATTAGCAAATTTATTAATAGAAATTATGTGAGAAAGCTACGTTGTTTGTTATCGAAAAAGTTAAAAGGTATTTTTAGTCTTGAAGTAAAAGTAATCACTTAATAGCGTGGCTGAAAGAATATACTACAATTACGATGCCTTCATGAAGCAATTAATTTGAAAATTAAACCATGATTATTGAGAATAAATCTATCTATTTCTGACTTAAATTTTTTTAATATCTAAACTATAAATTTTAATTATTTGGTGTGCAGTGTACACCAGTCAAATCGTGAAATACTTTCAGCTTATACATTAATTAATACATATTCAAGACTTCATACAATAATGCTTACGGTGCTTTTGTCATCGATTTACTCACCAAGTCGATACGTCGTCTCTACGTTTGCAGTAACTGCAAAAATTAAGCCCGCTGCTTGAAAGAGTAATAAATAGTATATGAAATTCGATTTTACCATTTCATCCAAGATTTTATTCACTAATAGCCACGAAATTCACGTATCAGCTGAAATGGTTCTGCTACGATTGATTATACCAATACAGCGATCTCGCATTCATATACTTGATGTATAATAATTGTAATTAATAATTATAATTTAAGAAGCAATTAAAAAAACCAAGGGAAATAGTCTATTTTAAAATTCAATCTAATCAAGCATATCTTAGGTCATAGGAAACTAATGAGTAAAAACTAGAAGATGAAAGGCGAGGGCTGTAATTCATTCATGAAACAATGGAAATTGAATTTTTGGTGGTCAGAACAATTTAAAAATAACACAGCATCAATTAGTTCACGGCCGTTGATTCCTCAATTTTTCAATCATGAATGGATAAACAGACTGATTATTTTAATTTTATTCTTATCATACCAATATTTCGACCGAACCTATTCACCATACTAAAGCAGTTTGTTAGCATTCGATACAACTTATCAGTTAGAAAAGAGTCATGAACATCTGTACATACTGATTTTGAAAATTAATTACCAAACAAATAAGGCTTTATTTGAATATTAGAATCAAATAAAATACTTCTCTGTCTACTATAAGCTTGCATTTCAACTATGATAATGCAAATAAAAGCAGATGCTTTGAATAAACCATTTCTTTAAAAAAACTGGGCTTCATTTTACTGATTCAATGTAGTAACATACAATGTTAATAGAGCAGGAAACATATGTATTAGTCGTACTACCAGAGTGGTTCTCGAAATTATTTTAACTGGCAAGATTAATCGAAGCAAGGAAATAAACGGTATTATGCCTTGAGATTTCTATGGATGAGTTTATCCTTCAATTGAAACTGCATCAAATGTGTAATTAATTTTTACCCTTTGATCAAGAGTGGAGCAACTGTTACACCGACAATAATTAGTAAACATTAAGCGTCATTTAGAACAATTTCCATCCTCAATTTCCTTTTCATTATTTACATCACAAAATAGATATTAGATGTACTTTACGCTATTCATCAATTTTTACCATCTGTCTTACCTATAATGGACAAGATTATAAATGAGATACAGATAATCATTCCGACCGAAAAGTATGAAAATTCCATCGTTCAGAATTAAGAATTATGAACATGGAAACCAATCCAACCATAGTATGTCCTTGTAGCTGTAGTTTATTTTACCCAGTTAGTATAATATTCAATGCCAGAATCAGCTGCAATAAAAATCACTAACCAACTTTGAATCGAGACTCATCGTGAGAGTTGGAAGCATACTATACGAGGCGATCTCTAAATGAAAATACTTAAAAAGCTTGTAAACATCGTGTGCCGTGTATAAAATTACTCAAGAATAATGAAATGACATCGTGTAGGCTATATTAAAAGTAGTTGCCGCTAAAGTTGAATATCGAAACGCTGCGTTTCAGTTTTAGGTGAATGGGTTAGTCTTTAAGCGTATAAAAGTTGTCATTTATTTGAATACACAGTGAAAAATATCGAACATTTACCAAAAATGGATTAAAGAATTATTCAACATAGTATAATTGATGGTGAATATTAGAGATTCAAGATATCACACCTTAAAGAATTGTTCACCATGGGAGAGCGAATCGGATCACCTTGATTTTACAATCTTTCATGGAACGCTTGAAATTGATCGTTGTATACGTAACATGGACTTCTAGATATTTTACAGTTACAATCTAATTTTAACTAATCAAGCAAATATTTTGTCTTCAAAAGAGTAAAATCGTAATTTAGAATAATCTAGAAAGGGTACAAAGTATATGAAGGCTAGGAAAAAGTGGATTAAAGAATTACTTACTGTAGCAAGATTTATGGGAGTAGCTCAGTATTACACATTTATTCGTAGGAGGCCTTGAGCTAATTTTTATATAAACAGTAGTACGAACTTTAAATATTTTACATTCACAGCTCTATTTCACTCTGTCAAATGGTTACTCTATAAGCAAGCGAAAGCATTGGGAAATATATAGAAATGATGCCCATCAGCGGTTCTTTGTTCCTTAGATGGAATGATATATATATGTTATATATATATATATTTGGCCAAACGTATTAATATCAGTAACAGATTCTTAATAACTGAGAAATTAGGGAGCTATTTATAGCATAAAAGATGGAAAATTTTTACGATAGTCAGTTTTATGTTCCTTTACCGATGGGTTTCTAATAATATGTCACCGATAAGCGTTAAAGCTTTATAATGCTTTCGTTTAGATTTTTATTGTAAGAACATTGTAGATATTTAGAAATATACTTAATTGAAGATACCGTTCAGAAAGAGCTATTTAAAGTACTAAGCATTGTAGCTAGTCAATATCACGCCAGAAATTGGTTATTATGTGCATTAAAGTACTCGTAGATTTTAAATATTTGACAGTTGCAATTTTATTTCAACCGTTTAAGTAACTAGTATGCGAATATACAAACAGTCCGAAGTTACAATGTGTGGTAGAGAATATGAAATATTTCACAAAATATAGATTGAAATGATTATTTATTTCAAGAGAACTAATAGGAATGCCTAGGCCTCACAGATTCGTTTTAGGGCCTTTAAGTTATCGTTCTTATGCATTCATATGCCACAAAGTGTGCCCTCAGATATTTTTTAGTACTATTCATAAAAGAATGATAATGGTAGTTATTTAACTTAAGCATAGGGCTTGGCTAAAGATGACCGCCTAAAGGTGGCCGGCCAAAGATTATGATAAAATCTTTTAGTCCTGTAATAGTTAATTAATGGAAAATATAAGTGAGGAAAATGGAGTCTTGCTAGGAAGAGTTAGACCCATGAGTATGTAATAATTTAGCTCAATTTTGCTAAGATACACTAAGGTTGGTGGCACTTTGAGCCAAGATAGAGATTAGGGGAACAACACCAGTTTATTTAATATATTTTACTTTATAAATTAAAAAGCCGCTTAAGTGAGTCTTGCAATAGGTATAACATTATACTGTCTAACTCAATCCTTCCACTATCATCTACACTAATTTGGATATTATTTGCAAGTCCTACACTAAAATCTTAAATCATCTTACAATACATTACTAAATAAAGAAATATTCTATGAAGGAGAATACTAAATATTAACCTTCATTACAAGTACCAAAGAAGTATACAAGGATGAGAAACATTTTATATTCAACGTAGCCCATAGCGAAGGAATTCTCACGGACCTGTTTGCCTAAAAAATGAAATAATTAAAATATATGCTTCATAGCGAGCGTTGCAGTAGTAAATGATTTCATTCTATTCCTATATTTCTAGCTAAAAAATTCTATCAAATATTGCTATTAAATTACTAGACATTCGAACTCCAAACTCTTCCAGCTATACCGGCAATGAGTAAATCAGTGATGAGATTTTAACAAATTTGAACTTAAACTTTATACTTTATATTAATCGTAAATAAGAATTTCTATTTAGCCCATAAAAATTATGTGGTGTAGTAATCCTTAGAATCTACCCTTTTCAATATTCATTCTATGAAGAAAATTTAGTGAAAAATCACATAATGGGATATTACGGAAGATCGGGTCAAAAATAATTACGGTTTTACAAAATCATGTCACTTGTGGTAACTTAAACTTTGCCAATCAAATTATGAGATATTGAAAGTTTCTTTAGTAGAAAATTAAAGGTTACCATATTAAATTATTCTTCAAAATCGTCCATAATTTCTTTAGAAATATTTAAATATGCACGTAATTTTTCAGGATTAGTAAATAGACAAGAAAAATTATTTTAAAGGGATATTTTCAGCGGTTCTTATTACTAAAGACTACATGTATGATAGTTTCAAGCTCCGTAGTTAATTCGTAGTACATCATTCAATAATAAAATATGACCCAATGCTACATACTATAATTCATGATTAATGATATATCTTTCGTTACATTAAGAAATGCGAATATTAACTTATGTGCCACTACTAGAACCGTTTGCACAAAAATTCTCGTCCTGTATAAGGCATCTCCGTTTCATAATCAAAAGATAATTCTGATCTACAACGAACAAATAAATAGATAACCTTAGCAATTCTGAGGTACTCCTTCAGAATTACGGATTTGTAATAAGTGCTTTTCTAGAATCAGCACTGCACATATTAGATGTAATCGTAATTTTATTTTGCCGCGAAGTCGTTTTAGCTAATTACAGTAGTTACGTGATGCATAACAGTACTATGATATAGAATAGCCTGCTATGCTGTATATGATAAAATAATTGCATGATGCCTAGTATGATGAACATTGATACTTATAAAATTCATACTATTTATGTGCAAAGCTATAGCGGACAGCTGTATAAAGTTATGTTTTGGTGTAATGTACTAAATATGATTCTCAAGTTTTACAGAATTGTTGTTGTAGAGGCTATCAAGTCGATCAGCTAGTTCATCACTGCTATCTTAAACTGCTATTATGAGAGAAAGAAAGTGATTTCTTCTCGATCAGGCTTGCTATCAATAAACAATACTTTTAAGATTAAACATAGTACTAACCTTATTGTATCAAATTAGAGATTCGCTTGTTTTAATAACTTAAATTTTGAGTTACCAACCTTGAACCTAGGGGATTGTAGAGCCCATACACTATATGTCGTAACCAATTCAACTTCATGCAGTAAGCTACTTTTAATAAATGAAACGGATATAAATGCATTAGTAATCTTCTCGCAATATGATTTCACAGTACAGAAAATAGTGATCGATAATATCTAAGAAATATAAGTATTCAGCAAGAATTCATGAATTCTAAGTCACTTAAAAAGTACTACAGACATTCTGTACTTGTCCCATACATCCTATTCGTACGTCAAATAACTTGACAATAAAAAATTGGAAAATCTCTAGTAGTAAGTATATTGCATGATCAAATACAACATATAGAGCTGGTAACACAGTACTTTATAGGCTCAGTTAAGACTAGCGTATTTAACTCACCACAATTATATCTAGCTGTAGAAGATTCGATAAAAAAGCCTAAAGTCTTAAAATATATAAAAATATCAAGATGTACATCATTGCTGCTTCAGAATGTAGGCTAAAATTGCTACAAGACAGGTGAGACAGATGTAATGCGATGCGGCGTTACCTTCGTTAGCTGATAGAACCACATGGCACTTACAATCACTACGATCAATTTTTCGTCTTCAGTATTTTCGAATAAATCTGCTTAATTTAAAAAATCGCTATTTATATAATATATATTTATCACGTACACTAACAGAATAGCCAGAATTAGGGGTATTAACAATCCGCTAGAATATCTTCTGATGAAATAAATACGCGTAGGTTTTAAATACTAATCTTTTCATTCGTATTGATAACCAAGTCACAAGAACTTGAGTCGTTTAGCTACGCTGCATAGGCTCTAAAATGATGTATTAGGAATATATCCATAGGATATTTCTTAGTGCCATGTTGTGGGCATATTTTCGCATACAACCCAAAAAGAATAAAATTACTCAAATGGATAGATTTGTAGTTTCCATTCTACGAGCAAATTTAGGTACACTTATTACCATTGCATGCTTTGCCACAGACTATCAGATTGTATATATAGTAATCAGCGGCTTTACTAAGGCAATAAATGGATTATTATGAAAAGCTAGTCTTAAAAAAAATAACTATAAATCCACTATGCAGTTGATTTAATTTTAGTTTATCTAGATCTATTCAATATATACGAGTATATCTAAGAGTGTGCTGTAATAGTTACAGCTCAAGCCTGTACTAAATGCCTTAGAAGATTGGGTTGAGATGATGAACCACACAATCATGTAGCCAAATAAATCTGAAGTATTTCTACACGTCCAAGCAAAGAATATCTTCCTGAGTCGTTACTTTAGCGGTACAGTTTTTCTTATTTTGTATTATTTAATTTGAGAACAGCACACTGACTTACACAATTATATGCTGAGTCTTTTATTATCCAAGCACTAAAGACATAGTCTGTCATCCTTTTCACATGATCCTTTCTTTAATCGGAAACTTTGTCATATGGTGTTTCCATATGCTTCAATAGAATGGCCTGCAAGGCTTCAGAATCGGCGCAAAAAGATATTCAATATAATCTCTAATTAGTACTTCAAGTGTAATATATTTGATAGTACATTCAGAAATTCAGAAATCTTTTTAAATAGTAAATCAAACTTAAACAATGAACTCGCTCTACCTTTAACAATTATTTACACTAGCTATGATTCAATCATATATTGCACAGCTTTATCTACTTTGCTAGTAATAGTAACAAGCAATGGCAATCAGCAATGTCGTTTGATGAACATTTGAAGAATTTCAAAATATTCACAAATGAATAGAAACGCTTATAATGAGTTTATCTAACTTTAATAATCGTATACAGTAAATGGTTTTCATCACTATTACATATCGCCACATCATGATTTAATTCACTTAGTTTGCAATACCAATAAACAATACGAATCAGCTAGATCAGTTTATGTACGTTAGAAGAATTTTAAAATTGTAACTACAAATGGAAAAGCATAACGAGTTCAGTTTAGCTTCAGTTCTATATCGATGGCTTGGCATATCATTAAAGTTTCATTCATATCGTTTTATACATAAAACACTACTGGAATGTTTATTATTTTCTACCACTCTATATACTAAATACTAGCTCGTTCACATTACAGAAATATCTGATACAGAAAGTGCTAGTAAATCACTAAATAATGTGTAATTTGATTTTAAGTTTTAACCTTGTCAAATGATGAAACACTATGTTAGTCTTTGTTATCGATGATTTAATAATTAGCTGACATCTTTAGACTAATTCATCAGTTTAAATATTTTAATGCTATTTCCTTAATGCTATATATTTTGGATAAGTCTTTGTGAATGCTAATATCTATGGTCGTGCTCTGTAGCTTATTCCGAAAAAAAGTTCAATAAATATAATAATTAGAGAATCTAATTAGTATTTTTGCAATACTGATAAGACAAAATAGCCGAAATCTATCCAATCATTTACTTATTATTAGAGTATATCCTACGTACAATTAATGTTTTAATCCTGAAGTACTTTCCTTTAGATAAATATGACGCAATTTCATTTAGACATATATGAATAAATATCAATGTAATGCTAACCCTAGTAAGTGTACTGGCACTAAAACTTCTATAATGTAGCAAAATCACTTAATTCATTTTGATAGCTGCAAGAAACCGAATTTTAAAGACCTCCAAAAATTAGAATATATTTTACTGAAACTAATTTGTGAATCAGAACTAGGGCAACTACCATTAAAAATTATCAAAAAATGAATATTTTAAAATGCTACATCTCAACGTATCCCCTGCTTAAATTATCTTAAAGTATCGATAGCTGTAGTACAGTAGTTATATATAATGAAGGTAGGCAGTCTATAAAGCAGTAGGTACACAATTGATAATATTTAAAAGTATGTAAGAGAACATTCAACATAAAGTTCCAAATCTGCTGGCAATCTCGAGTGAACAAGTAAAGTTTTATCCATGATGATGCATGTGTATGAACGAATCTAATATACTAAGCAATTCGGTAATCACTAGATAAAATTTTTTAAAATATTTATTACTCTTTAAAAGGATTGCTATACGACAAATATTTTTCCCATTTGAACTACCCGATACTGAAATTGATGGTTGTCGATTATTGCCTAAACTTTGTAACTGATTAAGAGATTCTTTTTATGGAGTAACTCTAATTGAAATTATTGCTGAACGCTAAGCAGGGCTACAAGCAACTTGAAAGATTAAATACGTTATAGTAAGAAGAAAACTAAGATTCGAATACTGATATCACTAATATATTACTTATGGAAAGGAAATTCTGAAAAGCAACGGGGGCTACTAGTCCTATAGTTAGGGGAGGATCACATCATATCAAAAATAATTAACTCAAAGGCATATATTTTCTATGTATACCACAAATACGAAATAAAACAAGCAAAAATAATACTATAGCATAAATTGATAATAACAAGGGATCGTTGCATTGCTGTTGAGTCCATACCGTACTGTTTACTTTCTGTGGGCATATTTTATTACATGATTAGTTAGCTACGCAAATAGTAATATTGAAGGCTAGATGTATGAAACCCAGCTATACACTTATACAGTTGAATTTCTTTTACATATTGTAGCTCATGAAAGAATATACAATATTATCGATCAAGTAAAATGAAATCTTTCAATTTAGATAGCTAAAATCACATAATATACATTCACGTAACTGTTGGTAGGGAAAAATTTCATATTATTTGTAAAGTTATATACTTACAATCCATCAAATTGTATGAGCAAAATTATATAGGGAACATTATTGGGCGATGTAATATTATCTTCTTCATGAATTGTTTACCTATTAAAATTGATCCATGCTGAGAAATAATAAATAGCAAGTAGTAAACACATTTTTAATTTAAATTTTAAAATTTAATTTGAAGCAGAAATTACATAATAGTCTTCATACTAGAAAATTAAAATTGTAGAATCCTTTAATATTAACACAAATTAAACCAGTGGACGATACTTTCAACGCTGCTCAATATCTACTGTTACCCATTAAATATTTTAATTCTTACCATTAAACACTAACAATCTTATCCAGTAATATTTGTATATCAAAGCAATAATTGATTGACTATATTCAGCTGATTATAACAAGTAATAAGTTAATTAATGAAACAAAACCTTTCTCCATAGCATATCAAGTATCAACGCAAAGGAAATTGTTGCAAGTATACGTATTAAGGCACAAGTTGTGAAGAGAATATATTGTATATTACATTAGATCGGCATATTAAGGAATGCTAAGAACGTGTCCATATGCAGTAAATCACCTAGAACTTTTAATCTTATTATGTACCACCCATTTCTCTCGTGTATCACTGCCCTCTTAGCAAATAGTATGTACTGCATATCATTCAATATAACATTGCCATTGATAATCGTATTCGCATAACTACTACGATACCAAATAATCTCTCTTCATTATAGGGTAAAATCACTATCAACCTAAGTGAGAGTAAGCATTATCATTTCATGATACCAGCAGAAGCAACACTTTACTTAATCTTTGACACCACAGTTAAAGCTATTTATTTACGAATATCTTCTAGTGATAGTTCAAGGAAATAGTATGAAAAACGTTATTGATACAGAAAATTTATTATATCAACAGATGCTGTTCGCGCTTCAACATCCTACAAAGTAACAATTGGAGAAAAAATAATAATTGTCTATACGAATTCCTTTATTACGTACTATATTTCGCTGGACTATTTTTGTAAGACAAATTGGAATCTGCTATATACATAGTACGTAGAAACCACTCTTTTTTTAAGTTGAGTAAAATTGTATTGATTTAGTAAGGTAAAATAAACGTAACTAATGTTACACTATATTGCACCCAGAAGGAATTCAAATCGAATCTTTTCCATAATTCATATTTGGTATGTCAATTTTATAATTATCAATAAATATGCTAAATTTAATCCATTCCATATTTACTAATGACCTGCTGATATAATATTAACTTTGCTATTAATAAATGTATTTACCTTTAATTTTACTCCCTCCCACATTTCAGCTAAAAGTTGCTCAAGTGCTCTTTTGTATAGTATTCATACGTAATAGCGAATGGTGGAGAAAATTCGATATTTGCATGAGAGAAAGTTTTTTGAGATTTGTGAATACCTCATAGCTTCGATTGAATCCATACTGTCACCAATATATATAGATATCCTTCTAGTAACTAAGATAGGCCAGAGATATTTCTAGGTCTTCTTCTATCTTGAATTACTTATAAAGATTAATTCATCGCGGCAACTATGAACTTTTCCTTATGTTTCACGGCAGAAACGATATAGACCTGCCCTTTACGAGGTAAACGATACAATGATGAACTCTCTTTATTGTAAAAAGGTAACTCGCTTTATCCTACATTCTATTTATATTCGTGAGCAGCTAGCGAGTTCATACATGGGTTTAATACTAATAAATGGCATAGCTGTCATATATTTTTAGACCTAAATTTGCACGACTTTGTACTCTATTTTCAAATACGTTACAGCACGAATATAGCACGAACCTGTCATGGTCAGAACACGATCTGACCTTTGAGCTCTCTTATAAGTTGGGCGTCTAACTAATTCACCTGCTCTTACTGGAGGATGAATTATTTTCATAATCTATAACCTAACGATAAGCTATCAACTGTGTAACGATCAATACAAGGTATATATACTTAACGGCAGTTTTAAACATCGTGACGCAAAAGATTTTAATATATTAGCACTAAAGAATAGCATAAATCAGAGCTGGTTGAAAACATAATAATGAATGGAAGTAGATTTCTATAGTATGACATACAATACCTTACTATTTGTTAATAATATAGAGTAAATGAATAAGTTTATCTTCATATAATTCTTAACTTTTATAGTTTTTAGGATGCTGCTGTAAGGCACAATAAGCTACAAATATAAACGCGAACAATTATATAAAAGCTAAAAAATATGTTATTAATAATTGCTAAGGAAGATATTTAGATACTTCTTCTTATTTTAAACTTTAATTTAGAATATTTTAGCAGAAACAAAAGTACTATAAACTGTAATCAGAAGTAAATAAAGTTCTTCTCTTTTGCGTAAATCAGATTAGCTAAACATAATAAATAGCTTTGATGCTTAAAAATATATCAATGACTAAAATATGCGGATTTCCGTTTTTATTTGCATTCTATTAAATTTTTTGCTGATTAAATAGTGACTTTACAATGGCGAAAGCAAGAACATCATACAATTTGCAGCATGCGTATATTCAAGGGCAGGTAAATATTCTACTGATATCATAGTAGCCGTATCAAATGTACAGAGTCCGCGTAGCAGGTGGCATTTCTTAGTTAATGTATGATAAATCGTGTGATATCTTTGCAGAATCTATACTATTATCTTAAGAGTCAAGTTCATTAATAAGATTTTTATTCTCGTAGTATATGCAATATTGGATAGTAGTAACATGAGCAGTTATGAGCATTATTTCTATTAGCAATGATAATTAATTTTAGAATCATAGAAATAACCAATTTCTGCACATAAGATATTAAATATATTACTATATTAAATTTAATGAATGATATTATTAAGCATTACAATACGCGTAAGTACAGTCATAAGAATAATCCAGTAAGTAGAATTCTCATGCACAATAGGTAATTTTACAACCATTATTTTAGAATTGATAACATAGCATCAATACAACGTGTTCTAGCTTTTGTCAGTTTAATATTAACAAGATTTAAGTATATTAAAAATCTGAATAGTGCTTCTGTTCGTCATACTTTAATAATCTATGGAGAATAATAACGAGGAATACTGTCGATTTCAGAATTTATTTTTTAAAACTGATTTAGTCAATAAAGTGTTGATATTGGGTTTACTTAAAAATTCTATCTTATACCAATATAATAAGAGCGTAATTCTTACACTGTGTAATCAGGCCAATACAGTACTGATTAGCTATGGAGTAGTTATCAGTATATTTGCAGTGAAAACATGATGATATTTCAAGTTCGAAATTTATTTCAACATACTAAAGGGCATAAAGAACTTTAGCACCTCGTATAAGCCTAGTGAACCTATGAGTAAAGTACTACGTATTAGTATCAGTATCATACTAGCAAACTAAGCCATAGATATTAGTAAAAATATCTAATGCATTAAAATTTTATTTCCTTAATTGGACTAAAATTCAAATATTCTTAATGCGGTTGCCTTCGGTGATATCTTAGTATCATGCACTTAGATAACTTTATCTAAATAAATAAAAATACGCACTATAAACAGCAGTGTACCACCAATCTCATTCATTCTGTAAAAATCAAAAACATCTAATTACTTTTATCTTTTGAATTATTAATTTAAATAAATTATAGGAAACAAATAAGAATTATTTATAATTTACATTCTATTAAAGGATCACGTTACATCGATAAATTAAGGTGCTAGTGCGTTAGTCCAACTTCGCTGTCAAAAGAAATGTAATACAGAAATGATATCAATATAAATTGCAGATAATTCGATAAATTTCACTACTAAACAGCTATTCAGAATTTGAATTTAACAGTAGCTAATATGTAGTTACGAAAACTGTTTCAAATAACTCCAATAGTATCTATTTTTGTACTACAACACTGTGGAAAAAAATTAGTATCCTCTAAAGAGTTAAACCTTAAAATTTGGTGCCAGCATTACATTCACTAAGAAAAAGTAATAAATTAGATTCAATCATTTTTTTTAATATTGATCAATCATGAACTGACCTTCGAATAGTAATACCTTTACTATTTAATCTCATTTAATTTTTCCCAACCTTGTGCTTATCTTATAAAATGAACATAATAATAATGATAATCCAATAGCTACTTCATTATTCTTGTATTTGATGATTTATTTACGTATTAGCTTCTTAATTATACGATAACATAATCGATCATCATTTTTCCTATCATAATCACTACTTAAATTAAATTATCCATCAAACTGTTTGAAAATACGTAGATACCTATGATGTCACTATTACTTAATCCTCAGCAGTACGGAATTGGAATGCACGAAATGAGGCTATCATTTCATGTCAACTGCATATATTAACATTAAATTAATACGCAATCTTAATTGTAAAAAATACGTTCTAGGAATAACGAATCATTCCACGCCTCCCAAATGCATCATTGTAGAATGATAATCAATCATTGTAATGAGGTCAAAGTATTTCCCATAGCATTGATCAGGAAATCAGTATTATAGCTAGAGATAGTTTCCGCTGAGTTATGATAATTAAGTAATTAGCATACCACTGAATGCTTGTTCTGCATGAACATTTTACCGCAATTACGTATGTTAAAAGTCATATGTGCATGATAAATAATTAAATAATATTAGAAGGTAAGATCTAATTACTTTAAATAAACGCAAGTTGTATGATCATTTATATATTTTACTCTTGGTTTATCTTCACTATTTTTAATGAAATCAGCACTACGTTAGATATTGTAAATTCATTTTTAACGCAATTCCGTACATGAATAATAGCTCTAAGTTTACCAATTTATGGCTAATAGATAGTGACATATTTTATGAAACATTTGTACGATAATATAGCTTATAATCAAACTATATAATAGATCAAAAAATTAAAGTACAGATAGCATCAGTAAAGATTTGTAAATGTAAAAATCTTACTAAAGTAAACAGTAATGTCAAAGTACAATATCGTTATTTTATAAATAATTTGCAAAGGTCAGTTGGATAAGTCAATAAACAAAATGTTATAGCGCTTTGTGAGCTATTTGAGCTTTTACTGTATACTATCGTAACATCAAAAACAACTCTGAAGACGCAAAAGCATTTTGAACTAAATTAGCACGCTAAGAAATTACAAATTATTCCATTAAACTCTAGTGTCCGCATTGGCCTTCTTATTTTACTATAGTCAATCTATAACTTTACAATAACTATCTGCAGTTGTATCTATTAGCTCAAATTTTTAAATTAAATAAAAATTGCATGTATGTATGTTGGTTTAATAAGCAAGAGTTGAGCATATAGTAAGGCACCGTGATTAGAATCCTACGTTACAATAAATGAATAGATTTTACTCCAACAATTATAATAAAAATAGTTAAAACTCTTAATATAACAATATCAATATAAATTATCGAGAAATCTTCAGGATACTATAAACAACATTCCACAATTGTTGATCTTAATAATTATAAATCGCTATAGATAGATAGCATTATATCTGAAAAAAAATTCATATAACATTGCTTACCATGAATGGAACTGTCAACTTTAACGATTTTGTTTGCCCCCTTCGGAGATAGTTCACAGCGGTTGCTTTTGCAAAATGTTATAAAATCTCATCGACTTCGCTAGCAAACTTCAGATCTCACAGTTGAGCGAACAAGTTGTGAAATCACCTCTTACAAGAAGAAACAAATCGGATTCTTCAAAGCACTCGATTCCTTAAATTAAAACTTACGCCATTTCAAGATCATTAGGTATTACAACTTAATTTTTGACCTATGTAGCTGCCAAATTTTTCATTATCTAAGATATTCTTAGTTTACTATAAGTTATGGCTCAGTTTCAATATGCTGTACTTCAAGCATATAGATTTAAACTTAAAACCTACTCTATTATAGTATAACTAAATTTATTGTATCAAATAGCTGCATCACTATTTTATAACTCTGTTAAACTAATTTTAAGTAGCGGCGATGTAAGCTGTATAAATCTACTTTCGCTAGAATACTGTAGTAATTTGCGTTGTTATGTAAACTGATACAAGTAACTGTAATGTGAAGAATTGTGAGGATATTTCAGAATAAGAGCCACAACTCATAAGCCTTTTATTTCTTAATGTTTCCTGTTTTATTTTTCCTCTCAGTTTATCCTCCTGAAAGAAGAACTTCTGCATTACCATGTCTCGATTTTTGTTCATTGCATTTATCGTTTGCATGCATAGCTGCATACTGGTATCAGGTGCTGTAATACCAGCCAATAGGAAGCGATCCAATCATATGCCGGACAAGGTCTATCAAATTTTCCGCCCTCAAATTTACTATAGGGATAACCAAGCCAACCGCATTTCCACCATTTCCCACATCGACGCTCACGTTTTTGGAGGTCGATACCGCATTGAATTGGTTTTGAATCGCCAACTTGTAGCCAACAATTTTCAACATACCTTTCAGAATCAGCAAGGTAGCATTGAACGTTATCAAGGATCGACTGAGCTCTGCCATTATCAAGGTCGACTCCTCTGGTTTAGTCCAACTAATGAGGTGGGATAAAATTTCCAGTTTATTTATTTTGATAATCATTACCGCAGCTCGATTGCTATAAAATGATTGGCTTGTAGTTGAGCAGTTTTTCGATGAGTGCGCTATTCAAAATATCTCTAATATATAGAATAGTAAAGCCACTCTTAGAGGGAGGTCTTGTAGTTAACTTATTTATTCATCATTGATCGTCGTTGTTTATTTAAATGACATCGGCATTAATTTTCTACAGATGTATTTTGATACTAGTATATTAGTAGCTGAAGAGTTGAGATTTTCTTTTATAACATTAAATCAGCTTGCATCTCTTTTCTTACCTAAGATCAATACTGCACATTTTTACTATACTCTAAAATTTAATTCAAGTATACATCTTATTCATTTCTATTTTAAGTCTATGTCTACAGCAATAATATCGTTTAATATATAGATTAGTTTGACATGATTTTCGTAGTAATTAATGCATAGAATTATTTTACTTTTATAGACTGTACCGTTGAAGAGCGAAGTTATCCTAAGTGCATGCAATGGATTGAACGGAATGGTCATGTTTGATAACAAGGTCTTCATTGTCGAACCGCGCAATGAAAGAAATGATATTGAAGGAGAGCATGTTATCTTCGAAGAGGAATTCGAAGGAGATGAATATCCTGATCCTCTTTCTGAATCCACAGATGGAACTTCACAAGAGCAACATGAGGATGAAAATGAAGACGATCCAGAAGGACATAATGAACATGAAGATGAGTATGATGACGAACGTGAAAATGAAGAAGAACACGAAGATGATGAAAAGGAACGACGTCGCATGAGACGCCGAACAGTCCGCAAGACCAAATTTATCGAATTAGTTATCGTTAATGACAAAAGATTTGTAGATAACTTAGATGGTAACTTAAAGGCAGTTGAAAATCATGCTATTCAGGTACCTTATTGAATATTAGCCATCCTTTCAACATAGTATATTTTATAGCTCGTTTAATATATATTTAGCCATGTCTGGTAACAAACTTTTTTCCTACTTTCACAGATTGTCAACTTAGTTGATGCAATGTATAAGGCAATTAACATACGAGTAGCTTTGGTCGGCATGGTCACCTGGAATGTTAAGGATGAGATTGCTATTAGCCGTAATTCGAAAACCACTTTACAAAGACTCAGCTTGTATCGATCTACAGGTTTCTTGAAAAATATCTCCAATGATAACGTGCAGTTGTTGACTGGTATCATCTTCACTGATGGAGCAGGTACCCAAAATTGTCCAAATAAATTTTAATCTAATCAGATTTAGCAAAGATTAGATGACTTTATCTGCAGATGCGCGTTCTAGCTCCAGACTAGCCTTAAGTAAAATCGTCTATTTCTTTAATAATTAGGACGTGCTTGGCAATCCACGATGTGCAAATATTATTCTACCGGAGCAAACTACGCTTTCGAGAATATCGCTAGAGCAGCTGCCTTCATGGCACGTAATATTGGTCACAATCTAGGAATGAGAACAGATCGATATGGTCACTGCAGCTGTAGAAAAAATAATGAAATTACCAAGGGATGCATCATGTCGTCTCAAATTAACGGTCCTCCAGCCTTGTCATTTTCACCTTGCAGCGTTAAAGATTTAAAGAAGGCCTTCCAAGAAGGAGTTGGTCAATGCCTTACTAATAAGCCATCAATCCCTAAACCTAAACCGGTTTGCGGCAACGGAATCGTCGAAAAAGATGAACAATGCGAATGTGCATCAAAAATGAAATGTACTGAATTAGGCTGCAATCCTAAGACTTGCAAATTTCACCCTGTGCCTCCAACATCAACGATGAATCCAACTAATAACGTCGAGGTTACCCAAAGCCAAGTTGAAACTGTCAAGACTACACAACGTCCAACATCGACAATGAATCCAACTAATAACGTCGAGGTTACCCAAAGCCAAGCTGAAACTGCCAAGACTACACAACGTCCAACATCGACAATGAATCCAACTAATAACGTCGAGGTTACCCAAAGCCAAGTTGAAACTGTCAAGACTACACAACGTCCAACATCGACAATGAATCCAACTAATAACGTCGAGGTTACCCAAAGCCAAGTTGAAACTGTCAAGACTACACAACGTCCAACATCGACAATGAATCCAACTAATAACGTCGAGGTTACCCAAAGCCAAGGTGAAACTGTCAAGACTACACAACGTCCAACATTGACAATGAATCCAACTAATAACGTCGAGGTTACCCAAAGCCAAGTTGAAACTGTCAAGACTACACAACGTCCAACATCGACAATGAATCCAACTAATAACGCCGAGGTTACCCAAAGTCAAGCTGAAACTGTCAAGACTACACAACGTCCAACATCGACAATGAATCCAACTAATAACGTCGAGGTTACCCAAAGTCAAGCTGAAACTGTCAAGACTACACAACGTCCAACATCGACAATGAATCCAACTAATAACGTCGAGGTTACCCAAAGCCAAGCTGAAACTGTCAAGACTACACAACGTCCAACATCGACAATGAATCCAACTAACAACGTCGAGGTTACCCAAAGTCAAGCTGAAACTGTCAAGACTACACAACGTCCAACATCGACAATGAATCCAACTAATAACGTCGAGGTTACCCAAAGCCAAACTGAAACTGTCAAGACTACACAGTTGCCAGCAACTCAAGCTAACATTGCCACCACCAAGAAGCAATCGGTCACTGAAGTAGGTATCGCTTCTATGAAATCTGAAACTGAAGCAATTTCAGCTACCGAAAAATTGGAAAATGTAACTGAAAAGCCAGTACATCGTGCAACCGAAAGCATGCCACAAGGAGAATCAAACGAAGCGGGACCTAATGAAAACAGCGAGCCTATCAATGTTTAGTTTTCAAGATATTGATGCCGATTGGATTTTTTTACTTGATAGAATGGTATTCTTATTTTTAATGTCATGGTTCGATTTTATCTCAGTTATTAGATATTTTTTTGACCTTTTTTTTCGATGTAATCAACAGTATTTATTAGAATTAGCTTATGATATAGTACTATCCTGGCCTGTTTATATTTACGAAGCTTAATATAACATTTTGACAACTTACGGTATACCTAAGCGTTGCAAGGTCAAATATCTTGTCGTAGTATTAGTTTATAATGGTAGCAAGAGCTTTGTTAAAGGGAGGAATGGAAGCTGTATATCAAGAACCATGTGATCATGTAGTAATCAATTTCAATTTTGGTGTAGACTGTTAGCCATTTATTTTATCAATTTTATAAAAATTGTTCTAAAATGCTTGGACTTAATAGCACACATCTAATGTTTAAATTTTTCTTGGCCTGAACTCATTATTTTTTATTTTCTTTCGCTTATTTTATCAAACGAGTATTTTAGTCTATCCTGACTGTTAATTAAGTACCGTATCAACATACTTGATAAAAATTGTCGATGATAGAGGTAATCGTTAGATTAACCGCAGTTTTTAACTTACCGTTTTCGTATTAACTGCTAAGATGCAGTAATACCACACACAACTTTAGTCGTTTACTATCCTTATTACTACTTTTATAATCCATTTTATATGTAAATGATTAATTCTCTATTTAAAGTACGATTATAATAGTAATTGGATAGAAATTATCGATTATATTATATAATTAATTATCATAATTAACTACTGTTTGAACTACTTCAATAAATGTTTGCAATTTAAAGTTATCTTATCTTGTATTTAAATTATTGCTAAACCCCTGCTGCACGCCTACCGATCTTAGTTCAGATGCATGTATACGTAGCCACTTTCAAACTTTAATCCCAAATTAAATCAAGTACGTCGTAATGTTTTTAAGTCAATTTTTCAAAAACAGCTCAGCCGTTTCTAAATATTACTAGTATTACTCTACTGTAAAATGGGGAATGATAGAAATAGATAATCTGATTTTGTAATATAATAACCCATCGAAAGTAAGGTAGTTATGTATGGTAAGTATAATAATACACCTCAAAAAAATCTGTATGATTTGCGCTAATATTGCTTAATATTGTTACATGCCATCATGCGAACTTATTTGTTATAGTAAGACCCAGTAAGAGATCAGACTAGAAGATAATCAACCGACTTGTCTTATACCGGCAATGCTTGTGTTAATTAGCTTGATTATTAAATTTATCTCAATGAACACAGAACTATAGTATGATGATCTCATGTTGATAATTTAGACATTACAGTAAATTAAGACGGTAAACGTTGATGAGAGTCAGCGCTGGATATGAAAAGCCGGAATTCAACTTAATAGCAGCTGCAGGATATTATTACCCGATCGATTTTTTATTCAATCAAAACTGTTATCACGCTCAAAATCAGGTAGAATGTTATTTACGGGTACATATGACATCAGCAGCAAATACTAAGAGTCTTTAAGTTAATTATATTATATATTATTTCAAAGCGATTGCCTTTATTCACAACAAATTATCCAAATAATTACTTAAATCTTATAATATGGTTTCAATTAATATATAGCTGAAGCTATACAATCAGAAATCAGATCCTAAATTGAGGTCTCTATCACGCTTAAAATTAAAATTGACAGAATAATATTATAGCACATGATAACAGAAGCAAACGCTAAAAAATTGCTTAAAAATACACTCGTGTATATAATATATAGAGACAATTTGAAGAGATCAGTTTATTTATAACAAGTTATTTCAGAATATTGTTACGCCTTCATAGCATGATTTTAACTGTTACATAGTTAACCCCTTCCTTACAATCTAAAGCGACATATTAAATCAAGACCAATATCAGGCTTAAAATCAAGTAGAATGTTACTCTAATATTAGAAATGAACGCTAAAAATGCTTCAAGGTGATTTCATACTAATGCGTGCTACTTATAGTATACTTTAATGTATATTTAATCAGCCGAGTAAAGATTTCTCACCGAAGCAAACATACGTATGTTGCCCTAATTGGTACACATTCGATTCTAATCAGTCAACTCATCAGGGTTGCAGCTAGTAGTTGCCAGTTATCGACAATCATAAGTAATTATAATTGCTTGAGAAGTCTAAGCACCATCGTGTGCACTGTTTGATTTGGTTACGTTCTGTTGTAAGATCCACCGTGATCTATATTGTCTCAGTTAGACCGTAAGGGCAAATAATATTCAACGTTATTTTGGATCATTACTTGGTCTCAAATAAAGAGCAACCTAGGACTAACAGCTATCGATCAGGTATTGATTATTTGTGTAGAAGTAGTCCAATTAGTACTTTAGTCGGAGTACCTCGAGAATTTGCCGCATCTGCAGATGAATAAGTTCTCATACGATACGTTAAATATACTAAACGGTAACACAGCTTTTCATTCAATAGCATAGGATCACTATCGAAAATAGACTATCAACATTGTATTCTATTTTAATTTATCCCATCATTGTGACAAGCAATATCATTCAAGGCATTCTAATAAGACATTCTATATTATCATGTAAATTAAACTGTCATTAGTATTGTTTCAGACTCCGAAGTATTGTCTATCGAGTATAATATAGCCTTGAAAACTTAAAGTATATATTACTACTATTCGATCAAACATTTTCTCTTATTCAACGACAGTTTAGTTATACCGCTCTGCTTAAAATTCCGTCTATGTTTTCGGAGTGTCTTGATTTATTTCGTGATTGTATTCAATTGACGTGAGGCGCGCTTTTCTAATTTTTAAACGCTGAATTTTTACTGCATTTTTTTATTTCTTCTTGCCTTCATCCAGTGACTTTAAACTTATTTCTTATTTACCAATTTGATATTAATATTTTAGTGGCGAAATTCACCAACATTATCATCAACATGATCATCAATCAAAGGTTCCTTGATGGCATATATTAATGAGGAACGACTGAACTAATTTATTGCGGCAGACTTGCTAGTTTCCTCGGAAATATCTCTTGAGATGAATTAATTTGGAATCTTATTCTGATAACTATGCTGATAACTGATAGGATTAAAAGTAACATCGGATCATCATGTCCAGTGCTTTAAATATTTTCTGTCTAATTTGTAAGATGATATTGAACGAATTCCTCGATTAAATAATATAGATATAACTGATATGATTCTTTCACGATATTGAAAGTGCTTGGAAAGAAATTACTATTACAGATATGAATCGAAATACTTTAATTCTCTTGGTTTCATCAAATTCCATCATGATTTTTGTAACTGGTTTATGCTGTTTACTGCTATTAGTAGATGCATCTTCTTTAGTCAATCCTCGACACAGGGCCAATTTCGTAAGCCAAACTAGGAATAATCAAAATACATCCAACCATCCATCCAGTTCTAATCACCAGCTAAAGAGTCTAGAATATGTTGTTCGACTAAGTTATCGTTATACTCGCAATGGTAGCAATCGGCGATCAATCCTGCAATCGATAACGATGAAGATTTCTCAACATCGATTAACGATCAGATTAGAAAGAAACAATCAATTGTTACCAACTAACTATCGCCATATTTACCAGAATGCCCAAGGCAATTTAGTCCATCATAAGAATAGCAATACGGCAGCGGATCCACATTGCTATTATCATGGTCTAGTATATTCATGGCCTAATTTAAAGGTGAGAAACAGCGTAACTCTACGTAATAAACTATTCATGATAAGGTCTTTCCTAACTAAGTACGATAATCATATTCTACCTCTCTTGCCATCTCGATCATAACGATATTAAAATAAATATGTTGAGTAAACCTATCGAATACCGCTATATCATACATATATTACCTACCCATTCCGCGGAAAGTTACGGTACTAAAAATATATATATATATACAACTAATAATCCTCCAGTGTCCTATTAATTATTTTCCTATTTAACCTAAGGCAAAGTCTGAAATTGTTATGATTAGGAATAACTTGTTACCGTTTTTGTTAACATCGGCTATCGATAAACTACGAGTTAGAAAAGGTAGAAATCTCAGATCATCTAGTTATGAATCCATTTAGCGCTACTGGTGATCTGTTATTGTATTAAATTGAATTCATATTAAAGCAGTATTCCTTGAAATGAGGAAATGTAATGGTCGTGAAGGAGAGATACCTGATGAGTAATTTCTTTATCGTACTAAATAATAATCCTATAAGGTCACAACTTAGGCACCTACGTATGAAACTAATCACAGTAGAATACTGTACTTTGATAGAATTGTTAGCAAGCAGAATTTTATAAAGATCTTATAATAACGTTAGTAAAATTCTGGATGTAGTTATCGGGTGTAGCATTTTGTCTAGCTTAAACCGAAGGCCATTGCATAGATCTGAGAAAGAAGATTTTGTGCCATAGATTAGCTCGCAAAGTAAATTGTCATCATCAATTCTTTAATGCAAAAGCGAACTACAAAAGAAATACAATTCTCTACAAATAATTATGTTGATTTTAATATATGAACATTAAGAAAAGAACTTTAGTTGTATCCTAATGTTACTAGTATAATAATAGACAAGAACTAGATCAATATTGCTAAAGGTATGCGTTCAGTATGTACGGTATAGCCTGTACCATCTTCGACAGTCATGATCATTTTTCTTCTTCACGTTTCATACAGGAAAATAACGATCCGCATAATTACGCCATCTTAAGTAGCTGCCATGGATTACAAGGTATATTTTCATTTCAAGGGGAAATTTTTCGAATACAACCTTCAAATCCACAAAGCACAAGTTTAAATAGTCTACATGTCGTCTCCAAATTAAATCACTTGAACCATTACCATCGAATTACTCGCTCTATATGCAATATAGAAGAGGCAGATACATCATCTCTAGTAGGTAAAGAAATCAATTGGAAACCCGACTTATGGCGACAAAGACGTATCTTGAACGTTAATACCATGTACATAGAGCTGGTGATTGTTAATGATTATCAACAGGTTCAAAAATTCAAAGGCAATTTAACTGCTTTGGAAGAAAATATCTTTCAGGTTTACTTCTTACCGTCATTGCATTTATCAAAACAAATAGCTTCTGTTATAGCAGTAATTTTATATCCATTTTATTGCCTAAACAACATGTCCGTCTCCTTTACTAGATCGTCAATCACCTTGATAGTATCTATAAATCCGTCAATATACGCATTGGATTAACCGGTATTGTTAGTTGGAATATTAAAAATCCAATTACTGTCACTAATGAAGCTCGTAGGACCTTGGATAACTTTGCCACTTACAAGATCAACACCTTATCCAAATTATTTAATCTCGACAATGCACAACTGTTAACGGGATTATCATTAAATCAACATTCAGGTAACCATTCATTATAAATAGGCTGCATCATGCCGTACTTGCTCTGTCATAGTCTATATTAATCAATGTTTTTCTAGTATTTTAATATCCTCAAAGTAGAATGCTAATAGAATAAAGTAGCTTTCTTCACTACTTCGTTTACTTTGATACCATAATCTTAATTACTCTTAAATCAGTTCCGATTAAAAATAAATGTATCGTTGATAGTAGAATACAGTACAACTATTGTAAAAGTAGCTATTTGTAGCTGTTGGTTTACTATGGCACAGTAATTCTACTTGAATCGATTGTGATTAAAATAGTTAACGTCCTTGAAAACAGAATATGCATAATGCAGTAGGCATCTTAAATCATGTAAATTTGTTCTGATAGTGCTCTTGAGTGGGAGTGATTAAAATAGTTTACCGGTATAATGATTAAGAAAGAGCTAATATATAAGGCCGCCTTGATTACTGCGGCTTAATATATGTCGAGCACTGATATCGACAGGCCCTCTGTCTACCTTTATGTCATAACGGCTATGAACTATTTTCTTATAATGAGTTGACACCAATAAATTCTTATTTTCAATCAATTTTAGGCTTAGCTTATATTTCGACGATTTGTTCGCCTCAATCAGTTGGCGTAGTCCAGTCTTATGACGATAATTTTGACGCAACGGTGACGGTTATTGCTCATGAACTTGGCCATAACTTAGGCATGAGACATGATAATAATGATGTATGCCATTGCCAGTTTAAACCTGATCATGCATATCGCTGCATCATGTCGAGTGCATTAACAGAACCTCCACCCCAAACATTTTCCTCCTGTAGTCTTGATCAACTAAATATAACTATTCAACAAGGGAAGGTAGACTGTTTATTCAACAAACCGATACAGGTAATAACTCCGCCACGATGCGGTAATGGCCTACAAGAAAATGGGGAAGAATGTGATTGTGGCTCTTTGCAAGAATGCGCTAATTCTTGTTGTAATGCAACAACTTGTAAATTATATGATGGGGTTCAATGCCAATCTGGGCCATGCTGCAATCAATGCCATTTTAAAGCTTTTGGTGAATTATGTCGTCAATCTATCAACCAATGTGACTTGCCAGAATATTGTAATGGCCAATCTGCAGCCTGTCCAGCTGATGTTGTAAAGCAATCTACTACACCTTGTGACAACAGTTCCGGGTATTGTTATCGTGGTAGTTGCTTAACAATTAATCGCCAATGCAAGACATTATGGGGATCAACTAGCTATCCAGCTCTACCTATATGCTGGAATACATTAAATATTAGAGGTGATAATTACGGATTTTGCAAGCAAAATGGTAATGATTACAAGCCATGTAATCCAATTGATGTCTATTGCGGTGCTTTACAATGCAATTCGTCAGCTGATAATCCTGTTATAGATAGATCCCATAAAACAGCGAAAATTTATTTTCCAAAAGTAATCAGAATTTGCAATTTGATATTTGCATTTAAGTAATTGTGCAGCAGCTTTAAGATTACTTTTTTTGCAGTTTTACTTTAATAATAGAAATGCAACAAATAGGCTAATGTAAATTTTAAATTGAAGCAGCCAAACACTGATATTATCTCATTTATTTTATAGAATGGCCAAAATATAGAATGCAAAAGTGTGACGATAAATGATGCAAACAGTATAAATATGTTAAATCATGTAGCTAACGGGACCAAATGCGGACATGATAAAATCTGCATTAATCATCAATGCCTTGATATTAATAAGTTAACGGATATAATTCAGTGTTTACCAAGCAATTGCTCTGGACATGGGGTAAGTTTAACTAGCAATCTTTCATGCGTTGATATTATTATTAATGAAATGTTGAGATCTTAATTATGATTTCTTGATTTAGGTCTGTAATAGCAAAGGTCACTGCCATTGTGATGCAGGCTATCGGCCACCGAATTGTCTTCAACCTGGTCACGGAGGAAGTATTGATAGCCATGGTCACGCAGTAATTCTTAATATCACAGCAAATATTTCAGTTAATGTTACTAGTGGTTTATGGGAAAGCACCATAAAAACAACTAAAACTTCTGGATCGCGATCTTTTGATACTTCAACAACATTGAGTGAATTATCCTCAGAACTAGAAATTTCTGCTTCGTTTACAAAAGGAGCTCCATCAAGTAATAATGAAGTATTGATGCTACTTGTAACGACAACAGCGGCAAAACTATTTCAGCCTGGTAATAGTGATCTTTCATATATTGACACTAGTAAAACTAATTCAGCCTTACTTGGCCAAGATAACTCAGTTATGACAAGGCTATATTCTAGTAATCTCGTATTAAATTCCACTACGGAAAAGATTGCAGCAACAACAACCGATCCATTTCTAACGTTAGGTAATAACCAATCAGTGACGAATTCAGCATCAAATACTCCTTTAACTAACGATAAAACGACCTTAATAACCATCCTACTAACAGCATCTGCCGCTGCTGCTATTATTGTAATATCTATAATTGGTTATTTGAAGAGGCGTCGATGGTGCAAGAAAGCTATTACAGAAGATGAAGTTAGGAAATCTGAAATAGAGGATGATAGAAAGACCGACAAAGCAAGCAGCCTCAGGATCACAAACGGATCGGGAATACCTACAAAGCTGATTATCCAAATCAATCCGATCGCTACAGCCAGTTCAAAACAGGAATCAGCAGTTAGCGACACGTAGGGTAATAACTAAAAAGGCTCGTTACGATTGTCTATGCGTGGCTGGGCTCGCGAGAATTGTCTTAAAAGCAGACTCTAGTGGTTTAATAAACTTTAGCTAATCCGGTATATTTAAATTAGTAATCCTTATCTTGAATCTGCTAAATATACCAACACAATGTGTAAAATCGTTTTTTTATCAATGTAAAAATGTGTTAAAGGATCTTAAGCACTACACAAATATTAAACTATTTATGAATCGTTATCCAACAAATGATTTTAAAATTTATTTATAGACTGATTTCAGAGACTGAAGAAGATCATTATCAGTCAACGTGTACATTTTTATATCTAATAGATTATTAATATTTAATCACCTACTACAGCAGGCGATTCTTTCCAATATCAATCAAAGAAAGTACTGTATACATTACAAAATGTTTCTTATCAGCTACATGTAAAATTTAAGATTATGACTTATTACTGATAATAAATCAATTTTGGAGATCATTTCTATCGTTTCAACGAATACCACTGGCAGTCAGAATATTCTGGTAAACTGGTTCGCACTTTTATATACAATAAAAGTAAGCAAAGCAACGCTACTGGCTGCCTTCATCCAAGGTAACGCTAATATTACCTTGAGACTCTCCATGATCAGTATCTTGAGATGCTTTAAAGGACCAAATCTGGCAGTAAATACATAGCGGTTTATCAATCGTGTTACCATAATGTAGTGCATATATAATCAATTAAATGTAAACAAATTAATTTTCTGCAGAATGAAAAATGTAATCGTGGCTATAAAACATAAGTTCTACCATTAACGTTTTCATCTGCATTACCGTTTTCTCATCTGCGGTCATTTGACGCCATTTTTTCGTTGCCAGACTGATAATTTCTCGATGTGCCGCAGTAGGATTTTCTTTTTCTAAATGCGATCGGATTGAATCGAACCAAAGTGTGAACGATGAGACCCTAAAAAGAAATTGTTTATTCAGATTATGTTGTAGGATAATGTAATCGTCACTTTTTTTTCCGACTGACTTGGTCTTTTTTTCCTTCACTTCCGGTTTTTCTTCGGCTTTTCGAGTCTCTTTAAGGGTGTCAAATAACTTCGCTTGGCGCTATAAAGTATGCGTGATGCAAAAGTTAAACAGTTACTTAGTTATTCTCACTTAGTCGTAAATAGTGATGGCAGTGTCAAATCATACCTGAACTTTAACTTTTTTCATATTTTCTCGCTTTTGTTCTAAAACGTTAATAACTAATGTTAATGGCACGAACGTGAACAGATTTCATGATAATAATTGTAACTGAGTACCTGCAGGATTTCCAGGATAACCTCTTCGTTTAGGAGTAATGTCACTATTCGTAAGATTATCGAAATAGCTCATACCCCTTAATCGTGACGTCTTACTGGGGCTCTCAGATACCTGTCAATCAAATTTGTAAATTAAAATCTTCTTTCTAAAACTTAAGTATCTATATCGAGTGTCGAATTGCTCATACTTTGAAAGGATTAGAGGCTTCAACAACAGGCATGAGACGATCTGCTATGTTAAATATAATAAATCTACTTAAATCTAGGTGTATATGTAGTACTATACATGACCCAACTATAACTTCTAAAGCTGTACTTACCCTTGCCGTCAAGTGAATCAGCATTACTTAAAAATGAACTATTCTTTACTTGTTCATCTTCGAACCTATAGTATATGTTTACAAATTGCGAATAACATTATAAAAAAGTAATGTCCGAAATATTACGAAAATGGACTAAAAAAATTTTGGATATGATAACTAACTCATTTTCAGTGGTTCTGGAATTCTTCTTGTGCGATACGATGCCACTCCCGTTATCTGTTTGTAATTCTTCATTTCGTTTTGTTAGAGGACTAGCATATTCCCTTGAAAGAGCAGATAAATCGCTAAAAAACTTTCGCCGCGGAGGTTCCAGGAAATTACCGCCTCCCTCCTCCTCTTCCTCTTCATCTTCTTCAATTTCTAGATTATCACCTAATTCCATTCTTCGCTGATAAATATCTTCCAATTTTTGAGATAACGCCATTCGCCTATTACGCGCAGCATATTTAATAGCTAAGCTAATCTGTAAAAGAAATAATAGTTGCTATTTCCCAATATACATTTGAATTCCAATAAAAGTACATATACATACGGTATGTTCATCAGATAATAGTTCACATAATTCCGCTGCACGAAATTCACGATCAGACTTACATGCCAACTGAAATCAATATTGATATGAGTATATTATTGACATGGATATTTTAAGAGAAACTGTTGTATTCTCATATCAATAAGTAAAAACAATAAAATGCTACTATGTAATTCATAGTATTCACCGCAAATAGTTTCATAATAGTAGCATTTTGTTCCTTCACGTTGTTTCCATCATGCAGCTTCATAAATTTAGCATTGTTATTCCAAAGATATCTTTCCTATTAACATGCATTGTCCAGTTACGTTTCATCAAGTTTAATTATATTTAGAACTATTAAGTAAGCCCAACCTCAAGGGAGCTTTTGTCGGTATTTATCTCGCATAAGGGAATTTGAAGTGGTAATACGGTCGCCACGGGACGTGGTACAGTAGAAGGATAAGCGGACGCTTTACATAAAATACAGCGCAGCTGGCGTGAGTTGCCATTTAGCCCAATTGCCCAATAAGTATCTGATTTGTTTTTCGACTGATAAAAGCATTTCATGTATTAATTTTAAGACGACATATATAGTTAATATCAAAAAAGTAGCAATGAGAGGATTGCTGAGTCATTATGCTAGCATACCAGCTGTCTGGCATTTAGCACAGGAATCCAACTATAACCATACGATTTTTGTAATACTCTCACTATTCCAGCAGTATCGTAAGTGACGGGTACGCCTTCATCACTGAAACTATACGTTCACGTAAAGATTAGAATTAAACAATGATAAATAATAGCCGCCAGCTTTTCATTGCAATACACAATACAATTACTATTACCCTAGCCATGATAGCTTTGATCCAGGTGTGATAGGTAAAGCAGGTTCTAAATATTTATAAATGGAACGACCTTTCTTAGCATCAATGATCTTAACATTAAATCGCTGATTATTGTCGAAAGGTACTCCAGCATGATATACCACCATAATGATATCATCATGTCCTGACATGGCTACAACAGGGCCTGCCAAAGTAAATATTCCTAATTGTATTCCTGATATCGAATATATTCTAACGTTAAAATTGTCAGTGGCTGCAGCTACCCAGGTTTTACCAGCAGCAATGGCCTACAACATAATTAGGTTAAATACACGTAAGTACACCGATAGTAAGAAACTAAAAGTAATGCATCAAGATACCTTAATAATCTCTTTTTCTGGCATGGTAGTTGACCATTCTTTGGAGTTATCCCAGGTAGAGAAATGTAAACAAACTAAAGTACTAGTAGTAAGGATTGCAAATTAAAAGATAAAATTAGTACTTCTAGTATAACTACTCGATCATTACCTATCGAAATAAACCATTGTAATTATATTGTATTGTAGTGATCTAGCTTGAATAGTGGCAAAGTAAATGAAATGATGGTACTAATGCTAACTGTATTACCTAGCCATACTATCATTTCCTTCAGAAGCAAGAAGAAGAGCTTGCGATGATAAAGCTGCCAAGCTATGATTTAGATGATTAGCAATATGTAATGCATGATGCGTAGTGACATCATGAAATTCTACATCAATTGACGATAGATCATCTTCTGTGTGATGATGCACAACACCAACAGAGTTCCACATCTAAGTGAAAGCGAACATAATTAGATTATATCGTCACTTCATGCACGTTATGAATTTTAGTATCCAACCATAATTCGATGATTCAGGTATTTTGGTGTTGAACCAGGCTGAAATTCCCGTTGTAGTGTGATGGCAACGGGTTTAGGCTGCCTCCGTACGGTCTATGGCCCGTGTCGTAATAACATACATTAAAATGGATCATAAAGCCGGAGCGTTAGTACATAAATATAAAATGCCATTTTAAAGTTATATTTGACAACTTTATTCCTAACCACTTTGTCATCTTCAACAATAAATCTATCAAGGTTGTTGTCTATTCCGGACGATAGACCTAAAAAGTCAGAGCTAATTATTTCATATTGCCAGCCTTGTCTTTAATGAAATAACTGCAACCTCAAAAAAAAGATTGTGTGTTACTTTTCTCATACTTATATTGTCATCTTCTTCCTCTGCGCTGTCGATAACAAAATTGCTACGTTTACACCTCTTTTGCTGGTCCAATACCATTTCATCGTCCAATGAATCGATATCCTTTAGATCAATTCCATTGTTTACATCATCATCTGCATCCTTTTTCAAAGTCTGATGTATTTTCTGAAGACAGCAGACAGGTAGAATTTAATGAAATATATTTTTAACTGAAAATTATCCTACAATGTAATATACCCTTTTTTCACTAGATTTCTTTAATAAATCTTCTGGAATAATATTGCTACAGATGCCTAATTGACCCTATCAAGATAAAGACGGATAATTCTTTAATCAAAAGTATACACTGATTTAAAGGTATATGAAACTTCTTCCTTACCTCGATATCAGTATAGGCAATTTCGTTAGCAGACGGGTGCCAAGACAGACCAGTAATTTTTAGGTTTTTATCGTGCGTTACCCTATCGGTACAGTGTTTTGGAACGAGTACAGAAATAGAATTTAGCGCAAACTTTATACGGGAGAAAAGAACGATAGTTAAAAATAGAAGTATTTTAATAACATACTTATCAATTACTTCTTCCCTGGATACATTCCAAATAATTATGACTCCATCATCTCCAGCGGAAGCCAAATATTTACCATTGGGAGACCATACCAAAGTACTTATGATCTATACAAATTGAGGTTAAATTTAATATATTGCACATATCTTCCTAACGGTAACTATCTCTATTACATACGTTTTCATGACCATTTTCACTCAAATTTCCAATTTTTTTCCAGGAAGAACGCTTATATAGCTGTATATTCAATGTACAAATATCGCTTAAATTACGCTATGACTGGTAGCAACAACATATCAGTTTATCAATACTAACCTCAATAGCACAGTCTATGGGTATTGCTAATAATTCTCCACTCTTAGGTTGCCAGGCTAAACGACAAAACGATTTAGTGGCCGAAATATCATTGCATTTAGGCAAAATGGATAGCGAATGACTGCAATCCTGTATTTGTTAAGGCAATAGTAAGATTGTGTTAATTTGTCCATCAATTGCTTCCCAAGTGTCGGATGCATTATTGTACTATTTATGATTTTATTATCCTAATAATGCAAACATTGTCGAAATTGCATCTTACATAAGTTTTCATATCCCAAATTTTCACTGTTCCGTCGCAACTTGACGATACCTAGGTGATGTATTGAAATTGAATCAAGTCACTAACAGAAACACAGTTTTGAGAATTTACGCTGCATGTACGGTAATCATTTTACCAAATAACTGTCAGTTGGATCGAATGCTACGGTGAGTATAGGAGCTTCGTGACCAGTTAAAGTATGATTGTTATAGTTATTAACAGAGACAACTTTAATTTCGAAATCCCTTAATAAATAATTATAAGATATATATCAGACATTTTATCAGCAACAGTTAAGTCAAGTTAAAAATATATATATATATTGAACGCCACTACATGACGGAACAACTATGACATGACTACTTTATTCAATGTATTTTAAATCTGGAAATCCATTCATTTCGTCTATAATATTCTTTATCCCATGCATATGTTAACAAATGCTATCCAATTTATAAGTCACTATTAACATCAGCTTACTCAGCTCCGGCAGCAACTTTATCTCCATGTTGATTAAAAGTGACATGAGAAACTTGTGCTGTAAATCGTGTTACGATTCCATCAGGGGTACCCTAAGGAAACATAATACCATTGTCAATGACGAAGCATTGCTTGAAGCCTATGAGCGACAGCAAGAGCACAATCCATACGCACAAAGACGATTGTAGGCGCACAGCAGTACACTTTATCAAGAAAAGTGTTTGCGACAATTTACCGTTGGAAAAGAATACATCCACACAGAATTACTTTCACCAACAGCGACAAGGAAATTATTCTGAAATGATTTGATATCAGGATGAGAAAAGATTGATCTTGAGCATATCCGTCTGAGTATTAGAAATACTACTGCAGCTGTCTTACGAAGTCGTTTAAATTACTTTCTACACGTGATAACTATTAGTCAAACATATATATTAGACGCTGTAGGCAATGCCGTTTGAACTAAGAGCAATTCAATTACAAATGGCATCATGAATGATTTGCTTCTGTTATCAAAGTCTCTAACTTCCATTTACACCGTTGTATTTGAGATAGAAACATTGCTAACGATGCATACGATCGAGTACAAAATATAGTCACTGAATTATTTCATAATTAAAAAATTCATAGTGAGTAATTGCCATTTATAATACCTTAACAGCAATACTGTTTACTGGATGCTTGACTCCAACTGAAACTGGATCATCATCGTCGTGACCATGGTAAATTCTAACATCGCCATCACTACCTGCTGTTGCTAAATGCCTATAGCAAGAAATACAGTCCATCAAGCCGTATGTTTCATTTTAATTATTGAATGCTAAAGACTACTTTTTGCTCTATCCATTCGTCTCCTGACCAAACAAAATCACTTAGACATTCTTTAATTTTTATTAACACTATTGCATAGGTGATCGTTTCTTATTTTACTCCGAGTGCTACATCAGTGTAGGAGACCATACGTACACGTTACGTTGAAAGCTACTCTATCAACGAAGCATTAGGCTGACTTACTCTCCATTAGAACTATAGCAAACATCGGTATGGCCTTCGCTGTGAGCAAATCTCATACATTCCTTGACTATAACCATTTCTATTGAAAAATTGAACAAGAAGGATAAAAATCTCTTTTAGTGATGAGTATCCATATCCATACGAGCTTTTTGCACAAGAAGATCACTCACGAACATGCATGAATGATATCCTATCTTTGATGGACAATGTCCGTTACGACATGATAGCAAAGCAACCTCAAAGCCTAAAATATGCAATTCTACTATCAAGCCTATCTATCTAGCACCTATTATTATTCCATACCTTAGCTCTCTCTGAATATGAACAACAGTAATGAATGATTCCTTGGTTGAGAAAAGTTGAGATCAACTTGATGGATTCTGATGTCTGTAGGGCAAGAGTCAATGCTGTCAGGGATTTCTTGCTTTGACGCTCTCTCTCTCCAATCAATTGGTGAATGTCCTCCAACAACAGTAATGGTGGTTTTAATGACTGCAATGGATTTTAAACCAGTATTTCATGCAATAGTAGAAGGGATAGCTGCAATATTCAACTATTTGTAGCCAAGAAATGACTTGATTGGATCGCTAAAGAGAGCTGCTCCAGCGACAGCATTCATTCTTTATTATTTTGATGGATTGGATTTCGCGCCAAGTTGAATGTACCGTGTACAGTACACGTAGTACAGTACTGTACAATATATACTGTACAAGTGTACTGTACTGTAGATGTCCATTGTCCAGGACGGTAGACTGTCAAGGGCCGATTCTGTGCAGCTCAGTACTGTACTGTACTGTACTATACGTCTGATAGACTCCACTGGTGTCGTTTCGGTAGCATTGCTATTTTCACAACTAACTTCGTTCTCAGTGAAAATACACTTCGCATCATTTTGGACTTGCCTTAATTGCTTACTGTAATTACTGTACTGTAAGTCACGGTAGTGACAGTGTTGGCAAGGGTAATGCTCTGTGACTTTTTCTATATTCCATACAACATTACTATCCATTGACAGTATGAGTCTGAATTGGATATTGAGATAGACATGATGCATTAAGATGAAAGCCAGAGTACAGTTACGCAAAGCATGCTGAAATACTATACTGTATACTTTAATTTGCCTGTGCATCTCATAGTGCTGTAGTTCGTGTCGAGTTGAAGCGTCAACCACTTTGTAAAGCGAGACTACGGTACAGTGTACAGTGTACAGTACGTAGAACAAACTACTGTACTGTACACTAGAAAAGGTGTACAGTACAGTACTGTAGTGTTTGATTTGCCTGTTCATCTCATAGTGGATCTCATAGTATACAGTGTACAGTGTACAGTACCGTACTGCGTTCCACCGTACTGTACTGTACAGTGTACAGTACATTACAGTACTGTACAGTACACTAGAAATGGTATACACAGTACTGTACTGTAGTGTTTGATTTGCCTTTCCATCTCATAGTGGATCTCATAGTGTACAGTACAGTACAGTGTTCCACCGTACTGTACACTGTACAGTACGTGTACTGTACATTCAAGTACTGTAAGTGTACAAGCAACGACACTACAGTATAAATGGTGTACTGTTGATTTGCCTGTCCATCTCATTGTGCTGTAGTTCGTGTCGAGTTGCAGCCTCGACCATTTTGTAAAGCAAGACTACAGTACAGTATAGTACAGTACAGTACAGTGTACAGTACCGCGTTCCACCGTACTGTACTGTACTGTACAGTGTACAGTACAGTAGAACAAACGACACTAGAAATGGTGTACAGTACTGTATACTGTAGTACTGTAGTGTTTGATTTGCCTGTCCATCTCATAGTGCTGTAGTTCGTTTCGAGTTGAAGCCTCAACACTCTTGTAAAGCAAGATTTGCCTGTTCATCTCATAGTGCTGTAGTTCGTGTCGTGAAGCCTCAACTACCTTGTAAAGCAAGACTACAGTACAGTGTACAGTGTACAGTACCGCGTTCCACCGTACTGTACTGTACTGTACTGTACAGTACAACCAGCGACCCTACAAATGGTGTCGTTGGTTCAAGTATTTTCCCGCCAACATGCGCTGGAAATGTGATCGTAGTGTACAGTGTACAGTACGATCACTGCTACCAGCATACTGTAGCAGTCTGATGCTATGGGTACAGGAGGTACAGTAGACTACAGTACAACTCAGGATGACTACAGTCCAGTGGTGCACTGTAGCGTGCAGACTGTACCTCCTGCAGGAACAATGACAAGGGAATCCACTATTGCTGGAGGAGAGAAATGATCCAATCTTTTGTCCGCCTTGGCTCTAATTTCTGAATGAAAACGACTTGCATCGGATGCAGTTTCCACCATGTCTTCTTTAAGGTACGCTATTTGATGGTATCCATTGGTTCAAATGCATGTCGAAAGGCATCCTTGTTATTGCACACCAATCAATAGTGTTGGAAGAAAGAATTGGACGGTAGTCATGTAGTGGAAAATGCGCAGTAAAACAACAACAACAGCGATCGGACATGACACTAGCTTAGAAAGCGTCTTTCTCAATCAGTCATTCCTGAATCAAGATAGTGTTACATATCCAAAGCGATTTGCTAAACAGTCTGTAGCATGTTATTGCAACCAGGAGGAACTTTACCCTCAACTTTTTACTGTCTTCATACTAAATAAAGGTGGCATCATGTTAGTTACAGTACAGTATTTCAAAATCGATCTCCACAAGACCACAGTCGGAATAGACTGCAGTAAGAGTGCTTTCGGTATTGATTGTTGCCATTTCTATCTTACTCCGAAATCATGAAACTCACTTGTCCTTCAATAACTCGAGCATCATCACACCATAGATAGATACTTCATTGCATAGAACATACCATTTTGTCTACTACCAAAGATGGATCGCTTTCTACCCATGAATGACGTCGCTCCTGTGCTACTGTAGTAGATACTTACTGTAGTCTGCTTGATTGAATCAATTCACTTGCAGGAGCAAAACGGGATGACTGTTTCATTTGACACAAGTTAATTGACAACTTTTTTTATCACCCACAGAGCTCGAAAACAAATCGACTACAGCAAGTTTGATGTGGTAGAAGACGCCAGTGATGGTAATGTACCTCCAACATATTTCATATTCAATATCAAACTTGTTTATCTACGGTATTGATGATCTCGATCTGGATCATCAATATGAACAACAGTCATCAATGATAGTCTAGTCGGATTAATGTAGTTTACAACTGACTCAAATTGCTACCGTACTGTCTAATCCTATATATGGACATATCGAAAATCAGTCATGTAAAAGTGGATCAATTTTCTTTCTAGATGACTTTCAGGAAACGTCACAAGGTAAAAAAACAAAATCAACATCCCGCAAAGGGAAGGAAAAGAAGGAAACTCTATCGAAAAATGCTACACCAGCAACCAACAACTTAGCAAGCCCTAACAAACCTAGGTAATCGAGTACACTAACGCTAGAAAAAGGCTACAGTTGCGCTTCCAGGCTTCTATTATCTTTCAATCGTCGTTGATTGGTTCCATGGTCTTTCAACTCAGCACAGTGTGGCTTTAAACCTGTCTAGACTTACAGTATACGTATTAGCAATACAGATGAACTTATTCGAATCGATGAAAGATTTAAATACCTTACGTAATTTCTGATTACTTGCATTGACTGTCGTCAATCTGTAGTGATAAAAAGCCTTATTATAATATTGAACCGTAATCCTGCCTTAAGTGGTTTGGATTAGGCCATCTATAGACAGCACAGTATTAGTAATATCGTGCTACTGTACTAAATTGATCCAATTCAATCAAGTATTGGAAGCGATTGAAACAGTCATCAGTAAGCAAATGCAGCCTTTCACGGCCAGCGTTATCATCATGGATTACTAAAGTCAACATTAACTTTATATTTGTAACTTTCGACAGATTATCGCGTTCCGAAAAAATGTTCCAGCGAGACTTGGAAGCGGCAATTAAAGCCTCTCAAGATTCAACAGGAGAAAGTAAAAATGAAAGTGGGGAATTAGTTTCGGAGAATTTAGAGGACGACGAAGAAGCAGCTGCTGACTCAGTTCACGAAGGTATTTTTTTTTACTGTTTTGCACTGTTGACAGACATTAGTTATAGATACAATATAGTTTGGAGCTTGAAGTGTAGAGTAAAATAGTAACGTCTCGTCAGCCGATAGTTTGCCCTTACCGCTAATCTCGATATAAATTTTTGGGGGGGATTTTGATGACCAAAAGATGAAGCTAAGGAAGAGGAAGAAAGTGAAGAAGGCAAGGAATCTGATGAGAGCGAAGTTAAGCCGGTTAAGAAAGGTCGCAAAAGAGCTGCTACTGCTGCTGCTTCTACACCTGGACGACCGCGTAGGCAAGCAGCAGTCAAAAAAAGTAAGAAACAGATAGAAAGCGAAGACGAAGAAGGTAATCAACATCTGATTGAGATCTCTTTTCATAGCTAAAGCTTAATGTCAGCCACTGACGTTAGAGTTGCTTACTTATTTATTACCGGTACTTAATGATTTTATTAATGGTTTTATGTTGTTGCTCAAACTTTCTTAAACAGATGATGACGATGATGAGAGTGCTTTCTCTGCTGAGGAAGAGGAAGAGGATGAAGACGATGAAGACAGCAGCAATAGCAGTGATATTAGCGAGGAATTCGTACCTCAGCCTAAAGGATCCAAGAAAAAGACGCCGGCTACGACTAAGAAAGGTAAAAAAGCAGCAGCAACCAACAATAAGCGTCAAAAAGTTACACCCCGTAAAGCTAAGCCTGCTGTCAAAAAAACTGCTAGCCCTAGAAAGATCAACCTCGATAAAATCAAACCAAATCGCCCTCGTCCTCGATGGAATGTTACTGGTAAGTGCTATTCAGCAATTTTTATAAAACTGTTAAAAAGCAATGAATCTTACTACGTATTCATGAACCTATCACATAAACCAGTTGTAAATAAGGCAGACAATACTCCCGGTAAGAAGGGGCGAAGTATTGGTAAATCTGGAAGAAAGAGTCTTGGAATGTCAAGAAGTTCTTCTACATGTAAGACACATGAAGGCTATGCTTTTCTCGTCCATTTCAATTTTGTACACATTTTATTTATTGCTGCTTTTGAATAATTATTAATTTGTAGCCAACTCCGGACTGGGAAGTACTCCTCTGCCATCCCCAGGTTCCGTTGCAAGTCCCTCAGCAGCGGTAGTTCGAATCGGTTTATCCAAAAAGCAGTCTGTAAAGCCGCTGCATCCAAGCGCTAATAATAGCAAATGATCCAACCTCTCGTATTTTGTGATGGCTATTGCTCATCTTGTAGCACTGGAAGTCTAAATGTGCTGATTGCATTTTTTAGTAATTTTCTATTTCTACTTTCCATGGTTTATTTAATATTTAGTATCATACTGTATCATTTTTATCACGCTATATCAGCTACATTTAGCTAATTAATGATATCCGGAAGCAAGAGTTTTAATTGTTCATCATCGTCCTCATAGTGAAGCCTTATATGTTGGTTTCATGTAAATATTGTATAGACATAGTAAATAAAATTCCAGCATATAAATCATATATTGACTCGGTGCATCCTTGTATATATAATTTTATACTGTAATTCTTTTGCGTTGGCTCAAGTTTGATTGAGGCACTGGTCTGTCAGTACTTTACTGCAGAAAATATATAGAAATACTGTGTCTTTTAAGGTAAGATACCGATATGTTTAATATAGGCATCTGTTTTCTGGTTTAAATGACTCACGCAATCTAAGTTCGTAATAGTTATAACCGACATGATATGATAGCATTCACGTGTGATATCTACGTACGCGTAGTGCGTTTCGAAGTGCTGTAAGACTAGTTGTGTGAGTCCAGTTCGTAAATTGTCAACTGATTATATGTAATATGTATAAATATTAACGCTCGTGTAGTATTCGAAAAAGTATGCAAATTCGTATCTTCGAATTGGATCCGTATTTGCATCCATTTTAGTAATACTGTCTTCCACACCTCAGACGGCCTATTTCGTACTATAGATCGAGTGTCGATAAGACGACAACAGTCATTCTGAATACTTTTTCTAGACTCTAGACCAGTATCGATTCAAGATATTAAAGAACATATGCACTAATTTACTGGGACATAATTGCGTCACACAAAATCGAGCAAACAGAGATGAGGTGTCATCATTCTTGATCGGGACCGGATACCCTTCGCCGATTTGTTTGCTCGTTGATGTAAGCGGGTGCGGCCTGCGTTACTGCTGTAGAATTCGCGTTATTTGCTCTTACTGTTTATAAAATACTGTACTGCAAATGAACCAATATCTATCAATACTAATTCCTGTACTTGATCCAACCATTGGTCCACAGTGCTTCTGAAAGACTACAGTATTCCGTGAAGTGATGACGCAATATTGACATCAACTACTGTTCTACAAGTCCTATAACATCAAGCAATGTGCTGGCCTGTTATGTTGATGTATGCAAGGGATCATTTTTTCTTCCGTAGTCCCTCGATATACTTACTATATGTCGCATCGTATACAGTGTTCTTGTGCAGAGTCTGTATTGCTACTAGTGCATTGCATAATAATAACATTGCCAATGAACTTGGCTGCTATCCTTCTACCATTGCTTTCACTCAGGACAAGCTGCGTTGATGTAGGCAAGGGGTCATTTTTTCTTCAGCAGTTCCTTGATATACTGTATATTGTATCTGTATTGTTACCAGTGCATTGTATAACAACATTGTAAATGAACTTGGCTGCTAGCCTTCTACCATTGCTTCTACTCAAGATAGGCGAGTGCAGGTTCCATTCATATCCACTGCTGTAATGCAAGTCCTACAACATCAAGCAAAATGCTAGTTATATTGATGTAGGCCGGGAGTCATTGTTTTCTTCCATAGTCACTTGATATACTGTCTATTGCATACTATACAGTGTTCCTGTGCAGAATCAGTATTTCTACTAGTGCATTGCCTACTAACATTGCCAATCAACTTGGCTGCTAGCCTTCTACCATCAAATTAGTTCTTCTGCACTCAGGACAAGAGAGTGGAGACGAATCACAAATCAAACCTTCAGAGATTTTATCAAACCACAGTCCTGTACAGACCTGACTATCACCACTGATTCATCAGTACGAAGTTAATACTAATTCCTATTACAGCATGGTATTGGCACCACAGTAGGATACAGCACAGTACAATGCACTGTGTTGAGTACAGTGGGTGGACTGTAGCACTTTCCTCTAACGGCCAAAGCAGCAGCCGGTATATCCCCTTTTAAATTAGCCAGTGGATGGCGATGGTGGTCCTCCGCAAGCTGCAATCCTTCATCGTCGCTTGCTTGTAAAATAATCCAAAATGGTTCGAGCGATTTTATTATCCATTCTACGAGCGCCGTATTATCCACCAGCCTCACAAAAAGGTTTATGGGGCGGTGAAGGAGTGGTTAGTGGCTATTATACGACCAAGCGTAGAAAGCATAAGTAAGTAGCGTCCAGCACCATGTGCTACTTTATTAGGCTGGGGAGAAGGGTCCATTCTTGCTAATGGACATCTTTCCTCAGCTTGTTCATGCCTATTTCTAAAGTGAAGCTGTCTAGGGTTAACAAGATTCACTATAGTACTGTCAATCTTCAGTCCTACCCTACTTGTTACTGTAATCACTCACAACGGTCTATTCTATCCTGCTGTTTAGAATACATTCAGATAGCAAGAAGCGTAGTATAGCACCATCTTGCAATTGCTGTAAAGCTGAGCTGCCTTGTTTGACCTACAGTAGCCATAATAGACATCGATCTCGAAATGTTCTCATCACAGAAATGACACATCTGTACAGTATTCGTCAGTAGAATGGTTCTATACCGTCAAGGAGATAGATGTTTAACGCTGTAGACTAGCTAGAACGACCTGCTGTAATAGTCAATTTTGTTCGTGAATAGTACGCCAATGCATGAGAAAAATCAGTCGACAACCACCTCGGAAAATAGAATGTCTGCACACTATTGACCAGTTTAAACACTATTCATGCATAGTAATTCATAAAGTTAGCTCAAACAGTTCGCTGCCATTCTTGATGCACGTACAGCATCATAGTGTGATAAGTATCTACAAATGGCGTTTCTCTACAATATTGACCAGTAGAATAGTTATCGATCGTCAAGAATAATCAAGACAGCGCTAGACGTTCACTACTTGTTTGAGTAATCATGGCGATAAGCATAGTAATTCGTTATGTTAGCAAGTGTGGATAAGACCAGATTAGAAAATCTCACGGAATGAAACATTTATAGTGAAAGATTATTGGAGACAACATTTGATATGAACAATAACTACCCCTTAATTAGTCCTTCAGAATGGAATTCAATCCATGCCTAGTAATGCATTAAGTTAGCAAGATTTGCGTAGCACCAGCTTAGAAAATTCCATCGCGGAAATGACAAGCTTACATAATCACGACAATCCTGTACATTAGCGATCACTGTCTGCTTGAGTAGTCAATCAGAACGGCCATTCCATCTATCTATGCATAGTCCAGTATTCACCATGTTAGCAGGAAGAGCATGCAGTTAACAGCGATGCCTGATTCATGCATACTGTTTCCATGTATCCAACAATCCTCCTACCATGGAAATGACCTAACTGTACGAAGATTTACTACCCGTATACGCGTACACCGTCAAGAATAGGAAATACCACGTTGTACATCAACTTTGACCGTCTGCAAGAGTAATTATCACAGCGATAAATTTTACCCATAATTAGTATAGTCATTCTTTCTGTTAACATACTCTCGTATAAAGTTTACTGTAGGGCTAGCTTAAGCAATCCCCCAATTGACTGTACCATCCTATCTTCTCCTGACATCAATAATTAAGTGATCAAGCAAAATTGTTTCGCTCACGCAATTATTAGATACCATTTCAGTCGTTACATGTGATACGAGAACAGACGCATTCGTCCATTTTACATTACTAATTCTGCTAAATAGCTCTGTTGATTAATGCGATCTAGACAAGTACTTATGCTACCAAGTGATAGTGCCATATCGAATAAAGCACAGTGCTAATTAACACATCATCAATGCAAGTTCACGCTCCAATTCAAGATGCTGATGAATACGAGCTATTTAAAAGTGGTACTAGAACAAGTCTATACTGTATATTATCAAATGACCAGCTAGTGCGATGCAGAATAAACATAGTGTTAATGAAAACACCATCAATGCAAGTTCAGGTTACTAATCAAGATGAAACATGCTATTCTTGTCATTCTACCAATGGCTTAGGCTATTCAGTACCGAGAGAGAGGCAGTATTTGTAGTGGACTATGCAACATTCGTCTACAAATGACAAAGCTATAAACAATTGTTTGATACAATAATATTGATGTTGACTCGATCTGGTGTGCAATAGATTTCACCAATAAATAATCGATGAATTTTTTGATCATTTTTCAAGGATTAAACGCAAATGGCATCCCAACGTCCAAACAATGAAACTGTTTAGTGATATCCTGGATCAGACGCTTCGAGTCCCAACTACCATGTCTGCTTTAAAACAAATAGAACGAGCTGGCAGTCTAGATAATTACATCTTGCGTACACCTGATAAACAATTAAACTCAGAATTTGCCTTTGATCTACGTAAAAAGATCCTATCTAGAGTCATATACCTTAAAAAGAGAGATATCCGAAAGTATCAAAAAGCCATGGACAATTTACAGCGTAAACGAGATGCATATCAGTTCAATCTAACACTTGCTATAGAAGAGGAACCAACTAAAGCCTTTAAAGAGCAAAAATTACAAATTAGAGAAATTAAAAATGAAATGAATGAAATTAAAAAGAATATCGGTATTTGTGAATGGGAGATTTTAGATGCTAAACGTAGATCAGTAACAGAGAAAGAGAAATATTTAAGAAAGAAAGCACAAAAATTCTGGATGGAGAAAGCACGTAAGAAGCAATTAAAACAAGCTGCACATGCTAGAGCGGTAGCTCGCGCACAAGAAAGCCTTGAAGACGAAGACGAAGAGTCTGCTGAGCCTGAAAGGAAAGGAGTTTGGAATTGGATTAAATCTATCTTTAGCAGAAAGTGACCTGGCATATCACCGTTGAACTATGACTAGAACGGAAAAATTTCAATTCTGTGTAAATATATTTGCGGTAGTTTGTACTCATTTCATTCTAAAAAATACTTATTGTAGTACATGACATTGTAATGTTTTTTATGGCCAATATCTTAACGCTGGGAATTCTAATATAATGCATGGATTTTATGTTATCGTCCATATCTAATTATAAGCAAGAATAAATTGATATTTTGCAATTTTATGCTTCCAGCACCGTTCAATAAAATGAGGTGTTACTACAGTTGTCAAGTAGTTTTCTCTGATCGTCATCATCATAAAATAATGATTACACCATTGAATCATGATGCAGCTAAGCCCATGACTTATCATCATCTACACTCGGCTATTTTACGGTAGACAGTTCCAATAAGTATGATGATGATGAAATAATGTTTACGCTATTTTCTCAGGAGCAATGACAATTATTAATTGTATCATTAGAAGAGAAATTAAGGTTGGAAAAATCATGTTACATAAATGCCGATTGCAGTTGATTGCAATACAAACTAATGTTAGTCTGTCGATCTGTGATGAAATCCAGCTCAATTACTTGGAAATGAGGGACGCCAGAGGTTCGGTTAAATATGTTGATAAATTCTTCAAATTGGAGTTACAAATAGCCTACAATGCACCAGTCTTACCTTCTAAAGTGCATAAGATCCAAAGGATCAAGTTCAACTTCAGCTCGGAAATGGAGCAATGCTATGATTATAATATAGCGGTCTGCAGAACTACCTCACCGCAAAAGAGTACTCTACCGTTGGGTAGTGATATTGTCGTAGCTGCTAGCTTCGATAATAGTTTATAATTTACAGAGAAAGCCAGTTGTGGACTCATCTTCTCCATGACTACTGTCTCCATGGTATTACTTCCTTCTACAGTATCTAGTCGGCAGAAACACATACGAAGGCCTAAGATCCTTGATTAGATCCCCAAATCATCTCGCATTAGCTGATGTGGATAATTCTATAAAGTTGTAAACTGTCCTTTAGAAATCTAAACTTGTCCTATTAAGAGATCAAGACTTTAACTCGTGGTCAATAGTGTGAAAACCTGAGATCCATCTGGAACGTATGCGTCCTTAATGACCTCATTCAGAACAGAAATGGTGGAAAGGTAACCCTTGTATTTTAGCTTACATGCCAAGAATAGATTAATCTATGATTTTTAAACGTTTTTAAGGATAGGAAATGATCCACTAAAAGGTTTTTAACCTTTTCTAGTGAAATAGAAATGATAATAGATACTGTCATGTTTTCCAGCCCTTTTTAGTGGATGACAGTTCTGCAAGTTGGATTTCTAGCCATGAAAGACTGCTTAATTAAAGCATGAGCTATTTAGTTGGCGTATAACTAGCATTGCTAGTGGACAATTGCTATACTGTACAAGTAGAAATGGAATACTGTACGCGTAGTTCAACCCTTGTTGGCCACGTGTTGGCCAATCGTTTCAACATGGAGCCATTTTTAGAAGAGGGTTAACGATATCCAGACGTACTAATTTAGTCCTCTGTGAATGGATTGCGTAGCGAAAGATACACGTAGATTAACACTAGCGTTTAATTGAAACATTTGAAAGCATTCTTTGATATATTTTATACTTACAGATCGGAGAAAACTGTTATGGAGTCGTTCGATGGACTGGATGATTTATTTTCCAAATTGTCATTGGAATCTTTAAATGCTCCATTCAAATCATCAACACAAGATACCAAGAGCAATAAACTAAGACAAGATGGAAGCTTACTGGATAAAAAGAATCCATTGGATATTAATAATCAGCCAATTAATCAAGATAGCGTCAATCAAAGTAAAAAGCAAAACTTGACAAATCTAGAAGTCATGTCGCCATTACAGCAAAAATGTTTTATTAAAACGGTTCCTTTTGAATCATTCCAAGTTGGAAGCAACATCAAAATTGAGGTCTTAGCTGTTATAAATCCCAATTACTTTTTTGTTCGCGATAGAGCACAAATGAATGAAGAAATGAAGACCAGTTATCAACAGTTACAAGCTAAAATGAAGAAACTCTATCAACAATTTTTGCCAAGGAAACAGACATGGTATTGCGGCGATATAGGTGTTGCACGTTTAAAAATAGATGGCGAATGGCATCGAGTAATGCTGGATACTATAGGAAAAACACACGCTGAAGTACATTGCATTGATACTGGCTACTATCAACAAGTATCATTAAAAGATTGCTTTCCTTTATATTCGTGTCTTGCAAGCCGAAAGGCAATGGCTGTAGCTTGTAGCTTAGACAACGTGGATTACTCACCTTGCTTGCAATACTGGCCGATGGATGTTACTCAATTATTCTCTTCTTGGTTAAAAAGTCATCATGTTACCATGAAAGTATCGTCAAGGCAAGATGATATCCATTTTGTTCAGATTGAATTTTACCAGTTAACGGAATGTTTTCATGCTAATACAGAATTGCTTAAATGCAAATGGGCTATTACAAGGTGCAACCATTTGCAAAGTCAATCAGCTCGTCATCGGATACATCACTATCAACGTATTCTGCGAGAGTCGCAAGCCTGTTCGGTTCCATTAATTTCTATTCCTCGTAAGAAATGGATCGATGTTTATGCTACAGCTATTGTCAGTCCAAGTTTATTTTGGCTCAAATTCTCGCATAATACTAAAGCTAGCGATGATCATTCGTATAAACCGCATGCTAACACTATTGCTAAGAAAAATTGTGAAGTTGGCTGCGTTTTTTTAATTCGTAACAAGAATGGAACTTATTTTCGTGGACAACTTAAGTGCTTATTAATGTATGATTATGCTTTAGTACAAGATATCGATTCTGCAATTGTTTCAAAGGTTATGTTAAAAGGAAATTTAATCAAATTATCCAATGCGCAAAAACGATTACCAGCTACTGCTGTCCAATGTTACCTCGATCTTGTCAACGGTGATCGTGAGATGAATTGGAGTAGTTCCATTCTACATCAATTTACGTCAGCTGTAAATGCAGGCAAATTAAAGGCTTTATTCCATCCTCAAGCTACCGATATACATGGTATAAAATTGCATCAAATGAAGCAAACGGATTGCATCGATATTAATCGGATAATAGAACAAGCACTTATTGAGAAAGATGCTATGGATATAAGTAACAACGATGAAAATTTACCCATAATGAATGATAATATACATAGTTTGGATAGTTCAGTTTGCAATTTAAAGCAACATACACCCTACCTAGATACATTAACCTTAAACAGTTCGAAATCGATCGATTTAACATCAGCTAAGAAGATGGGACAGCATGGAAATCGGCCGAGTGATCCTTCAAAAAAACGACTGGAATGTTTCTCTAGCTTAAAATCATCTCCAATAGCCAAACCGAAGGACAAATTATCACGCGATGTCAATAATACAAGTAGTCAGCGGAATAAATGTATGAAGGATACATTGGAAAATGGCAAACAACACTCTAAAATTTACAGCAATTATCCAAATTCACCAAATTATAATCACTCACAACGACCATCTGATCTCATGAATTCATATACAAGATTGCCTTCGATGGATTATTCTATGCCACACAGTAGATTTACAAATTGCCACCAATTAAATTGGAACGAATATTATTACCAACATCATAACGGTTATCATTATCGACCATTGGAATATAATTATTCCAGACTAGCATGTTTAGAGAGACCAGCTCGACAGCCGTATGCAGGATATAGGACTCCATTGGATGAAAGATGTAGCAATTATCCCTTGCGACAAGGTATGGTAAGAGAATCGAATAATTCTGATTTAAGATGGATAACTCCTCCATACCCGGAAAGTGGTTATCCAATGGCAAATAATCCACAATTCCGATACCATCGATTTCAACACCCGAGTCCTCACTGGATGATGACCAGGCCTCATCAGCCTGCCTGGCCTAGACCTCAGTTAGGAATGCATCCCCATTTTCCTCCTAACCCGCCAAGAGCAAGAGATTTCAGTAGGTAATTGACAGTAGCATAACTATTTTATCAGCACCATGGAATAAAAAGACATAGATCGAAACAATTTAAGGATAATTTTTTGTGCAGTATCTTTTCAAGTAGTAAGTAGCTCAATAGATACAATGACGCGTTGTTTATGCAATTTAAAGCCTCTAAAGGAGATTGATAAGTTTCTCTATCGAGACAGCTTGATCTCAGTGTAGATATAGTATCCATACCCTAATTAAGGAACTCTACTAACTGCTAATATTGCTGAATATGTGCTTAATTATCCCCAGACATCCTACTAATAGATATGCAGTGCATTACTAATTGTTGAATAATTAAGAAATCAATGCAGCCAATGAATCTGGAATTTTGAATGGTCGATGATTTATAGACTCGATATATCATCACTGTGATTCTTGTCTATTTGATAATATATATATAATCTGTTAACAAAATGTGAAGTATATAAATTGGATTGTTTTGCATGTAATGATCGGTCTCTTAGATATTTGCTAATTCGTGCGTGAGTTTCTGATGTCCTTAAAATTAACATCTGCTCAGTTTATTAAAATTAGATCTTTACATCTGAGCTTTCCTAATGTTAATATTTATTTTTCATGTCTTGGTTATTGAAACGTAAAATCAAGTATTGTGCATGGCAAATTGTTCTTAAATTATACTATATCTTTATTATTTTGTCATTTCTATTTCGTTGATGGAGCTGGAAGCGATCACCTACACATATTCATTCAATTTGATTATTTACTAAACAATACTGTATGATCTGTATTTTGTATCAAATGGCTTAAATTACAAATATTGGTTCTTGTCGTTTAAGTGAATAATCAGTACACGTTTTACTTCTTTAAGTACGTATTTGTATAAGATTGCAATAAATGTATTCACATAATTTTTTCAGCAATAAAATTGATCGTATTTCCTTGCGCGAAACTTTTAGAAGAGCGTGAGTATTTTATGTACTTAATGCTGTTAATCATGGCGAGGATGCAGCAACTTACAACTACGTGCTAAATATAGTACAGTGATCGTACAAGTCTTAAAAAATATAGTAGTTATGCTCGATACTATAGTTGCATAAAAACTACCATTTCGTGTATAAATATTGATACCATAACGTATTATATCAGCCATGCATAACTAATATCTTTAAAAGCATAACTGTAAGCTTTGCCATCAGATAATACGGGCTACGCCACTAATTGAAACTATAACAATTATTGATATCTATGAGCCATGATCGTAATTTAAACCTTTTCATCACGGCAATCTGTTGCTTCAAACACCGTCACATTTGCGTTTTTGAGGAAAGGTATACCTGGCTAAAATCCTACATCGTCGTAACATGATCGTAACTTTGGCGTTATACCATGTTTAGGTTACGTATCTGATGCAGAAATAGATCACTACCTATTTTGATGATATTATGGCGGGTGCTTATGATTTTGTGTATGTTTACTCGTATGTAGTCATTAGCGCTATGTAGCAAAGAGTAGACTCTCTCTACGTTAGATAGAGTAATGGTTTATCAGTCACGGATGATGTGACTGTTATTCCATAGTTTGTGTAAGCAATATGACATGGCAAAGAGTAGACGCTGTAAAGATAGTAGATAGAGCCATAGGTTATCAGTCTCGAATGATGTGACTGTTATTTCATAGTTTGCGTAGGCAATATTACGCAAGAATATGTAAATAGTATTCCAGTTGAATATATAAGGCAATAAAGCGAATTTGCTAATTAATTTATCGCTTACGCGTAAGGAGTTATTAGAGAGTCTATATTATATCTGTTTCGAGTTTTGAGTGGAAAAGTTTATAGTTGTCGCAGAGTACTAATCTTGATCAGTAGTCCAAGATATAAGAAGATTACAGTAATACTTCTATGTGAATTTTTTTTGTCTGCAGATTATATACTAGCGAAAAGATCAAATTGTGTGAGATGCAATATTGTGATCTGTATCAGAATTAGATATTTCTAGATTTAATGTTAGCGCTATGTTCGATTGGCCGCGAGACCGTTGTTTAGCCGTGTTGATTGGATTCAGACTAATGACACCGCAAGCCGAGGATTAACTACTTCACGGGAGATGAAGCTGTGAGTCCAGGGGGAACTGGATTGGCTCCGGAAGGCCAAAACAAGGGTCAAGAAGACGAAAACAAGGCACAGCTAGCGGTGGCCAAAATTTACAGTATAGTAAAATGCTAATAAATGTTAGTCCCTGTATGGGAATTTTTACGTTAGAGATTTGTCTAAAATATGCTGACAAATAGCTCAGACCCAAATAGTATAAAAGGGTCTTAGAGCGAGAGCTAAAGTAGACTCTCAGTTTTGCTAAGTCAGAAGTACTAGACAACTTTCTACTATAGGTTACAGTTTCTCGTTATTGCTAATATCGAATAACCTTTTAACATTGTAATAAAGTTATTTTTATTCTACGACGTTCGGTCTCGATATTACTGTGAACAGTAGTTAAGATGAGCTTAGAAGTAGCTATTATTACATGAGGCTATAATGATTAACTTAGAAATTAAAATTTTAACCGTAGCAAAGGTTCCCATTCAATCAGTCTCTTTCTGGAAAGATGAACTACTGCGCAATTATCGTTTAAATGAGAACTTCCTTTCAACAATATCAAACCAAGCCTTAGTTTTAGTTGTTTTTTTACCTTTAATAGACTTCAAGGGTAATTCCAATGGAAAGAAACACTCAAATAGTTGCCAAATTATGACAGTCATGATAGAAAAAAATTGTCTTACAGACAAATAATACATATTCAATTGAACAAACGGATGTGAAAAACCAATTCGAACATAGAAAAGAACGTAATCTCAGCCAGTTATATACCAAAACGAATAACTAGAAACTCTCGTACCGATGTTATATGCTTACATAGAAACTTGCCATGAAAATCGAAATTGGATTTTTCTATCCAGGCAACAGCAATTATTTAAATGCAGTATGTTTAACTTGTTTTAAAGGCCATATTACTTTATCAAACACCAAATAAACTAATAACATCCAATTAAAATGGAGTCAATGTTGTATATATAACAAAATATCATGTTATTAATTATAATGCAAACTTTTAGCTTTCCTTATTGTATCATTTCTTATTTACTGGATTGATTTCATTCGCTATTACTTATATTATCACTTCAATTGTAATATTCTGACTGAATCTCAATTCCATAAGGACTTACTGACATTGAGCTACATAAAGGCAATCTTAGGGACGACGATGATACTAAGTATAGCCTGCTAATACACGGAATCTCATTAAATTAACAAGCAATGTAAGAAAATCTATGAGGGCAAGAAAATGATAACTTTCAATCATAATTATCTATTAACCGATAGAAGACAACAATTTAATCTTCAATAAACTGCATTACTGAGGGCTAGAGCGAGGGCGATAAAAGCAAGCTGCCTCGAATAGAGAAAACTCGTATCATCTTATACAGTAAACAATTTAGATAGTCTCGGTATCGACGGCAGTATCACTGCTTTTGCTACTTTCATCTGTAGTATCAGCATTAGACCTTTTTTGCTGGAAAGAATCATCGTAATTACCTCTCAACTTAAATAGTTGTTTAAAATGAGGCTTGCAATATAGTACTCCACGCAAACCAGCAAAATTGCCAGCACTAATTTAGTAAAGGAAAAAATGATGTACAATCAATTATAATCGATAAGAAATGTAATAAATTATGTAAGAGTGAATTCAAATTCTCTTCAAACCTCAACGTTTTTTTACACTCTGTACAGCGAAAGCAAGTCTTGTGATAACATTTTCCATCGGCTTCTAATCGCTCCATAAAATAAGCTACTTTACCACATAATTTACATGTTTGATTTTGAGAGCCAAAGCGAGCAGCAATGCCACTAGCTCGACTAGTTGGTTTTGCTTGGGATACCTTAGCATCGTCAGTCATGATGTTATTATTAGAATGTAAATGAAAAGTTTGTTTTTTTGTAATCTTACAACTTGATTGATTAGTGTATATAATAGCAGTAGTTGCGTACTAATGTTAGACTACGCTATCGTACTCTACTATTTTTTGGTCTGTGAACTGACAAATTACGCCAATTAAATTACAAGTGTCCGTGTTTTGCCGTTAATTTCAATCTATCCGTAGTAATAAATATCGCTAACTAAGAGTATTGGAAAAATAAGTATAAATACACTACCGAATTTTCACGAGATCTCTTCTCAAACAATTCAGACATCTACAGAAGAGCAAAGTGCAAAAAAATACATCGTCAATTACAAGCGTTTCAAAGTTCAATGCAAATTAAGTTGTTTATCCATCTCTATTCTACCTATAGCATTCAAAAGTAAATATAATGCAATTATTATGGTTAACTATTCAACTCAAATCAACATATGTACATTGGGTCAAGTTTGTAAACTTGAAATAGGAATGTATTTTTCGATTGTTTAACGACTAGGTCAATATGGTCAATACAACATCATTGGATGTCAATAAAGATAATCAATAGTCTAGATGTATTTCTTTTATTTTACCTTTCTAGCACTTCCGCTGGCTGTAGTTGCTTCGTCTTCTGCCTAAAATCGCAGTTGACGAGGATTAGATTATGATGTCATTATCGTAGAATAGAGTAGAGATTTTTATGTATTGAATCGTCAATTACAACATGTTACTCTACTGTAGTTCTACATATCCAAGCCAACCTCTTCATTGACGTCTTCACTAATCGAACGGCCAAAGTTACTACCCTCATATTTTGTTTGTTTAAGTTGCACCTTACGAACACTAGCAAAAAATGACTATTATCAACATTGGACGGCAGGAGTAGAAAAGTTACTACGATATTGATGTCGGTAAAAGGCGCCGTTTTTAAAAGTATTCATGGTAGGATACTTATTTTAACAGGGAAAAGATAATTGATATCAAGTAATTACCCAACAGATGACTTTCTTTCCATATTGTTAATCTTCAATTGTAAACTACTAATCTGTAATATCAAAGTATCGATACATTTAGCAAAGGGTACAGTATACTGTAGATCGAAGTTAGAAGCTACAAGGGACTTACTTGACTGTCCTTCGATTTAATTTGCCTGTCCAATTCTCGTTTTTGTTCCATTAGTGCAACTCGAGACTCTTTCAGATCTGTCATCGCTTGGCGTAATTCATTGAGCCTCGCTTCATGGTTTGATATTGCGCCATTTCCATCAGCGTCTAAAGTAGAAGAGAAAATAGATATACTGTATAAACCTCATTCAATCCATTTTCTAACACTTGAACGAGTTTTATTGCTCTTCTAGCTCAGTTACATATCTACAGCGTATCATATAGACCAGGCGATGATGAATGCTTGCCGATCGATAATTATTATTTACGTCCATGTCATCATGACACAATTCTTATTACTTACTTTTATTATTTGTAATGTTGGGGTCATCGTTGACAGGCTATGGCAAGAAATAACATGAGTAGATCAAGTTAATTCATTGGCGAAATTGATTCACTTTACACATATTCAATAGGAGCAACTTGCACATGTAAGTTTGTTAGCAAAATCTATCTTATCGAAATTTTACTCATTTACTACGTAGTCATTATTAACTTTCTGGTTGCAGTCATAACTACAAACCCTAGTTAAAACCTGGAATAAAATCCACTGATCTATCATACTTGTTCACATTGTCATACTAAGTTTATTTGTTTCCCATTACCAAATATATCATTTTTACACATCAGGTAACTTATCTATTTTACCTACCTCAATATCCATGTTGATAGCACGTACAGCGGCTTTGCGATAATACGATGCAGTAGTTTTACTTTTTCCTCCAAGATATGAATTTAGACTTTGTTGTAGGTTTCCTTTATCTCAGTTTTACCTATTGAAGGATGATGATGGTTAATATAGAGTTACTAAAAAGCCTTATCGTGCAGGTATAATAATGTCTTTTTTAAGTTCTACATTGTTGGTCGTCTTGCGTTTACTACTCCCTTTCCAATCTGCACTTAAAGTAAGAACATGATTGGCCAATTTTACTTCAATAATAAGGAATTGTACAGCAATCATTTGTGCTGATCTCTAGCTATTCTATCGAAGGCAGAATATCCAGTTACTATTTTAAAAAGGACAAGTGATATTAATGCTGCTACAAATGACTGATTGCTTATAGTCTCATCAAGTACAGAATTATAGATGTAGTAGATGAGTAATAGTGCTACAAGCCATCGACCTAGATGCTTTGCAAGGTCCATGATAGGAGCAAATAATAATCATCTCTGGTCATAGTTGAGAAGGCTAAAATTTGAAGAAGGACAATAGCAATAAATAACGATGTAAGTGAATGCAATTCATCTGTAATCGTTAAAAAAATTCATTCATTTCATTAAGAAGAATAAGCCATGCTATAAACTACAAATATCAAGCCACCTAGAGGAATAAAATACTCTAACTGCATGCAAAATTAATTTCGCAAAAAGAGGTAGTGTCCTCGTACTCGAGCTAGAATTGAACTCGTTCTATTACGACTTGTCCAATTTCCTAGCCATGATGGCTTCAAATTCATTCTCAATTTACTACAAGAGATTCACTGGTGTTTAGTATTATAGATGTCTGATAGAGGCATTGAGCCTGAACTTGAGCGAAAATTAAGCTTGATCCCTTGCGACTTGTCTTATTTCTTGCTCATTATGGCTATTGTGTCCTCATACTTAAGCTACAATTGAACTCAATCTATTGCTACTTGTTCTATTTCTTACTCATGATGGCTTCTAAATTCAATTTGTCAAAGGACATTCGTTTCCAGTACTAGTATGGATGTTAAAATAAAGAAATTGTACCCAATCGATTGCGGCTTTTCCTATTTCCTACTCATGATGCCTTCTGAAATTCAATCTGTCAAAAGAGAGACTTTCTTCGTATTATAATTATGGGCATAAAAAATAAAAAAATTGAGCCCTGGGCTAAAACTAGAATTGAAGTCGATTGATTGCGACATGTTCTATTTTCTACTGATGATGGCTTATGATCCACTCTCCATTTGCCATAAAAGATTCGTCCCTTGTACCATGGGTGTTAGGATAAAGAAATTGATCGTGAACTCGATCGCTCGTGATTTGTTCAAAAAAGAATCAATCCATTGGCTGCTAACTGACTTGAACCCATCTATGAATCGCCATGTTGAGTAAGCCTGACGGCAGAAAAGCTTTTTCCTTCATGGTAGAATGATCATGGAGCTTATTATGACAGCTTGAGCATGTTATTTGTTGTTGTTCGTTGCGATGAAATTAAATAGAATAAAAATTACAGGCTCATTCATAACTCTGCTTATTAATTATATTATTAATGTTCATGTCCATGGGATAGTGGAAATACAAATAGAGTTAGCTTGGGGCCAACAGCGGTCATAATTTCATCTAGCAATATTGATCAGTTTGCAGTGATTATCGGTATAAAGTGCAACTGCAGTCTGTTCCATATGATTTCTAATTTCATTTTCTCCGTAGATAAAGCTAAATCAAGGATATCCATTGCAAATTGTGGCAATGGCCATATTTCATTTTGGGCAAACAGGAAGCAATGACTAACTAATGTAATAGCAGAAAAATTGTGGCAAATATCACTGCGGGATGTTATACTCGTCACAATAATAAACATTATAAACTGTATACTCGTATATAATTAATAAACGAATTGTTATATTAATAAAAACAAGTGATCAAGTCGAAATTTCTTGTTACGACTTAATTAAGGTATGATTCAGTTTTATATGCTATTATGAAATTGCGAACTCATGTTGCCCATCGTAGGGCAGAATCTCTTCCTTAGGTCCTACTGCAGTTTATGAAACAGAAGTGTTTAATGGCGACCTCGATCCACACAAGCCATGACAATGTGTGCTTGAAAGAGATCCTCTCATCTTCGTAAATACATCCATAATACATCCGAATAGTAAAATGAAATTTAAAGAATCAAGTGCTACTATCGTTTTTTATTTAGTAATATCGTGGAAAGCTCTAACTAGGCCTCTGTGTAGCGATTTCAATGATAGAATGAAATCGTATCGTCAAAAGCTTGAACTAGGTCTCTATCCCATGTAGGGATTTCAATATCAACGATAGAATGAAAACGAATGGTGAAAAGCTCTAAAAGAAAAGGACACTGCTATCCTATGTAGTAATTTCAATACCCATGACAGAATCAGTTGCAAATCATCTGTTGTCATAGTCAATAAATTCCAAATGATGAGAAAGTAAAATCAAGAGCTCTAATGATGATGATCCATCACCATAGGCAGAGATTACTTTGCCGCATGTAATGGTTGAAATGATAGGGAAAAATCGCCAATGAATTGCAAAGTATAAAAAGCCAACTGCAATCCTAGCAGATTTCATCACCATCCTCATCAACACTTTCCTGCCAACGTTGGTCCACTTTAACTTCATTAAAAGCAACTTGATTGATTCGGATGATCATTCTCATGATGGAACTCTTTCATTTTACCATAGTCATCACAGTAAAGCGTCCAATGTAGCAAATGACTCCACCAAAATGCTGCTATGGGCATAATTGAACTGATCTTCAAAGTACCGGACTTGATCCATTTTGACCCTCGAGATGTAAACTTGAAGGCCATGATTAAATCATCAAGTAGTTGAAAATCACTGCAGGATACCCCGTTATGATAACATCTTCCATCATGATTGGACAGAGTATGTGAAGACGAATCCAATATATTGTACTATTGCCGCTATCACACCGATCCAATGCTATTTATTGGATGCACACGGTGAAAATATCCTATCCCAATCGACTCCATCTCTAAACATGATCGAACGGCCTAATGTTGAAAATATCACCCTCGCATCATGGGCGTTATTGCACGATTTCAAGTCAGAATTAATCCATCTAATCTTGTGCTTGTTTTACGTATCGTTGATGGCCACTGATGAAATCTTAAACTGTGAAAATATGCTCGCCATGTCATCCAATAGCTCAATCATCATTTCATCTTCAAAACGAAACCTTTCCTTTCTCGAACATACAGTAGAGGATACTATCAAAATGGGCTCATGGCTACTAGGATTGACAATGACATGTTGAATGGAGATTTTGACCTCGTTGTTATCCTTCCCTTCTCCTACTGATCCCATTCCAACCCTACACCATCATAACATAGGAGAACTTGAGGAAGATTGGATCATTGAGATCAAAGCTTTTTCTTCGACCTCCATGTTGATGGCAATCCATAACAGGGACCATGTCAGTATCGATATTTGTCATCAGCTGATGTTCAATTCATCTCTAAACTCGAACTCTAACTAGGTCAAAGTCATCATCACCATCACCAAGTGGGAAAACTTTTGGATAGTATGAACTACACCATATCGAATAATCCTCCATCAGGACTGTGTCAGCATTTACAGCAATTAAAACTACATCTGCTAAATACGTCACAGCTACTATAACAAAAATAAGAGAATTTCGGGGGATGTGGACCATCGAGTTCAAAAAATTTTCCTCGTTCCCTCTACGGTATGAGCTACGCCATATCGGGCACGAATCAATCGGAAGTCTTGCTATCCTAGCCTGCCATCACTGATCCCTGGCCATTCCTCCATTGCGATTGTGTCAGCGTTAATTCATCATCAGCTGATGTTTAATTGATTTATCCTACCATAAACTAACATTCTAAACAACGGCTCCTACAATCAAGTGAGTGTTATTATTCTAGAGGACATGGAGGACACAGACGACGACATGTCAAGTAGAAATTCATGAAAGTCTGTTATTCTAGCCTGCTCTTACTGATCCCTTCGTACTCCTTCCTCTACAGTTAATAGACTACGGCATACCGAGTAGAAATGGATCAAGTCTTGTTCGCTCAGCCTGTTCTCACTAATGACAATATTCTCAAAATATCCGATTATGTAGGGTGCATTGATTATCAGCTGGTGCTGAATTTCCATCCAATCGTAAACACAGTCTATCCGATCACATCGCTAACAGCAATCATAATACAGTAAAGTAAAAAAACAGAGAATTGATCCAAGTCTCGTGATCCTAGCTCTCACGACATCAATAATACACTTTTACATGTCTTTTATCATTAGCCGCGATTGCAATGCTCGCAATAACATCCAATTTCCAACACATCCTATGATGAATGAACGCTTCCATAAACAACTATTGCCCCATGGACGACAGTCAGACCACTCTACTATGGCTGCTATAATCGCAGCTTGACTCAACGATTAAAATAAATCAATACCAATGTTGTTGTAGATGATTAATTGAATTGGATATGATCTCTTACCTTGTTGCGATGATGCAGTTCGCTTAATCGTTCAATCATGTCATCAAGTATTCATGCAAAGGAAAAGAATACATTGTTTATTCGAGTAGAATAGTTATTCTTAACATCAATCATCACCATCATTATTGATGATGGTTATTCTAGCTCAATCAAAGAACATGACAAGGATAAAATGGCCATTTTTTTTTACCTTTTCGATTTGGGAATGGCCGCCCAGGGTCCAGGATAGGGAGACCAAATGTTTATGACATACCTATAGAATGCCCGAATCCTTATATTGACCGTGACATTTACATCAATCGGGAGGGCCAGTAAATTATGTCGGCAAAGTAGGGGTGGTCCAGTTCTTCATGATCGGCGCCATTCTCCTAGTATCATGCTCTATACTACACTACGAGATCCATATTGTGCTTTGTCATGGATGTCCAGTAGAGTCTTGCTTTTGCTCTCCCGTACAAAAGCTTGTTGATTCTGAGGTAAGCTAATCATTTCCTACTGCATTCATCATTCACCGTCCAGCAAATAAGGAAGTCTTTCCACAGCAATGGCAATCGACATGCGGACGGATGGGTTATCCAACTCCAATTGCATTACTGCCATCGTTAACCCTTAGTGATGGATTCAAGTAATAATGAAGAAGCAAAATGAGCTTGTACTGTTAGGAGACAGCAAGGACTAGACAATATCGTAAAAAGGAAGTCTTTCCACTGCAATAATCATCGACATGCGGACGGATGGGTTATCCAACTCCAATTGCATTACTGCCATCGTTAACCCTTAGCGATGGATTCAAGTAATAATGAAGAAGCAAAATGAGCTTGTACTGTTAGGAGACAGCAAGGACTAGACAATATCGTAAAAAGGAAGTCTTTCCACTGCAATAATCATCGACATGCGGACGGATGGGTTATCCAACTCCAATTGCATTACTGCCATCGTTAACCCTTAGCGATGGATTCAAGTAATAATGAAGAAGCATGATGAACTTGCACTGTCCTGAGACTGCAAGGATTGAACAAATATCGTTGCTTTATAGCGATTGAATAGATATCTAGAATGCACATCAGCACATATAGTCTTTAGTCGTTTTGATCAGTTATGCTTTTGGTATTGTCGTAACATCGCCTGTCCTGTAAACTACTGCTTGTTACCTTGTAGTGTACGCGCCATACAACGTGGGGAATCCTAGATATCGTACAATATTATTTATTTATTTATTTACGGCTTATCTAAACCTTATCTAATGTTACTAGATTAAGATTACATGCTACAAATGTTCACGTGCATTAGGATATGGTATTCAAGTTATGTTGGTACTAGAGCTGATTCGTTGTCACAGTTCTTATGTCTCGTTAACGTGTGTATGATATCGCGCTTGGCATGTGCTTCCAATAAAATAGACTAAAAAAAAGGAAAGCTCAAAGTCTCAGATCTTGATCTCGTTACAGGTATTACTTAAATTATGGATTACGAAAGTACTCAATTTGTTTTCAAATGCATATTGCGTTGAGAAATGCTGGAATACCGTATTGTTGTGATATACTTTGTGCAGTATGTAATAACAACACGAAATGGCTAATTTGATCAAGATCGTGCAGTGGCATGAGCTTTCTCATTTCATCAAGGCCGTGCAGTGAAAAGGGTTATCTCATGAAATGCCTGCAAGTACTTCAGTAAAGATACATAAATCAAATTGCCAATCTTATCTTGATCGAGAAGTTGCAAGAGCTATCTAGCTGGAATCATTTACATTAACCTCAGCTACTATGCTTTCGATAATGTCCTATTGTAAGATCTCTCTTCACTTCACTTATATTTGATCAATTTGCTAGAATTAGCAAAACACTATCTTATCTCACAATATTACAATTACTGTACTTTCGATAGTACTTAGGACGTATAACTAGAATATAACTTGGCTAGTTAATACTGAAGGAATCTTAAAATTTACGCGGTACTACACCTACCTACGGACAAAAATGACTCATAGCACAATCGAGATAGTTTATGAATCACAACATGAATTTTCGTTTGCTAGTCAATGCATGATAGACTAAAGAGATAAAATGAGCTTGCACTGCCAGTAGACAGCCATGACTTTAAAATTGCTAGTCCTATCAAGGTCGTGCTATTACAGAAGATGGTACATGTAATTAATTTACACTATTGGGTTATAGCAGTGTAAGTAAACATACAAGTCAATGGAAAATAAAATCGCAAACTAAAATCATGAATATCGATTTCTGCGAGCAATAGACAACTCAATTGAAATATTTAATAAAGTTTACAGCATGCAGCTACTGGAGTAATGTTGTCAATTCTAATCAACCGAACTCTGTAAAGCTATAGTACTGTATACATGCAAATTCTAGCTCAAATAGACCCTATTCACTACCATATGCTGTTTTTGCAACAGTTTCGACCAGAGTTAGAAGCCCCTTTTCAACATGATCTCAAAATACAATTTTTGAGATCCCCAAGACTTCATGATAACAGAAGTAAGTCATTTTGATAACAATCCATTTTTAAGTATTTTCAGCAATATAGGAAAGAATACTTCAACTATTGCAACATAGTCGAATTTCAACTACTGTATTGCTATGCATGCAATACTGCAACACAAATTATATATTAGCCACAGTTTGTAAGCCCTGCGCTAGCCAAGACATTCACACATAGTGAATCTAATCAAACCAAATTCAAGCACGTATTTAGGAAAATTGCAAGCAATCATGATAGAAAAGCTAGACTATAGCCTTGTATTCAACTACATTTTCTAATAGGCATGTAGCTGCTTCGGCCAGTGGGTTCGTAACATACACGCATACCCATCACCTTAATGGTGTGAAATACAGTAAAATATACATGCGCTTACTTTCTAATTCTTCAAAGCCTTAACGCCAAAATAATGATAAGAACTCAGATTCTGTAACTTTAGGCCAACTGATAGTTTATTGGATAGTATAGCATATCAAAATTATCTGCTTTAGAGGATTCAATATATACAAAAGATATGCAAAAGAGTACTAGGACGTAAAAAAATATACCATTTTGTTGTCAATTAATAAAATCTTGTCGGCAAGTAGATATATAATTATGCTAAAATAGTGACACCCTATTGCAGGTGTAAATTATGACTAACTGTAAATGCCATTGGGCTAGATGTAGAAATTCATCATGCTCATTGCTGCGTACTATATTGTCCTGTCTTGGACAACTAAATGTTAGTAAATCGACGTCAATAGGCTATTATTATACTGATGTCTATTTCCGTTTTTACAAGTATAATTCTTATATATCCAGTGGAAATGAAACTAGGATGCTAATAAATACTCCTAGAATTGAAATGAAAAGTAATGATGAGAATAAGCGTCCGAGTTATACCTACAAAATTGTATTCGATTTAACAAGTGGATGAGCCTCAGAGCGTAACTGTAAGAAGTTAAATATCCTGATCAAGTAACGGCTTGCCTTCTGCATTCTGCGCTACACGGATCTGTCTTGTATCGTTAGCAAGCAATGACTTCACTTTCATGTAATAAAAATGAACACTATACAACGTAGTAGGCAAGGCTATTAGTGATGCAAAAATACTCATTATACAAGCAGCAAGGAAAGTAGACGAAGCATCATTGGATGATATCTTCAGAAAAAGTTGATAGCCACTCATGATAAGATTGGCTACTATAAAGAAACTTGTCAGTACACATAAAATAGTATAAGTACTATAAGTCATGACACACTTTTTACGAAGGATGTTAGCAGCAGTTCTACCACTTGCCATTAAGAGGCAGCCAGTTAAGCCAGTAAATACAACTATAGGATCACCATATAAAATAGCAATAGCCAAGACTGCGGCTACAAAGCATATCATTGCGCTTATAAATTGGATGACAGCAAAACAAAATTCTCGACTCTGGATCGCATATTCATATCCCATCCATTCTTCGCCATTCCTAACTGAATCAAATTTGTGAAGTCCCAGCCTACTTCCCACTAAAACTTCAACATAAACTGCGAAAAAAAAGCCAACTATGGAAGCTGCCAGTAAAATAAAGAGGAAAACGTAGATCAGAGAACGATTGGAAATAAATGATGTGGCCCCCTGCGCCATATAAACGATATCACAAATCATCACTAGCCAACACGCCATCATAGCAATTCGACTAAAAGCAACAAACCAATTACCAGTATTGGCTGAATTCAGTTTAGCTGTAAATTCTCCCATGATACCCGATGTAAATATCATGGAACCAGCAGCAATAGCAACAACAGGATAAACGATGGTGACATTGAATAATCCAACCATACCAATAATGGTGAGCACTATCCCAGCGAAAATTTGCCAAACCGCTAACGTTTTGTATTGAACATCACAACAACCATATTCATCGGCCCAGCTATATCGAACCCAAATACCTCTTCTGGTATGATTGTGATCATTACCATCATCATCCGTGGTTGTTAGGTAATACTTATTGACAGATATGAAAGCAACGATGAGTATTGCACTAGTGCTGATACCGTTGATGATAAAGAGGATCGTAGGGCCAGAAAGATGAAAGTAGCCATTAGTAATAAATATACTACAGTAGATGATAAAATTGCTCAAGCCTAAATGCAAGCACCAAAATGATAAGGCAAAGATAGCGGTAGTAACAGTATCATGAGGAGCATTCTTGCGATAAAATAGACAGAAAGCCAAAGACAATACCGCTATTGCAGGTAGTATGGGACCAGTAAAAGCAAGTGTGCGAATAGTTTGATCAGCTGCTATGGGAAGAACCACAAAAGAGACAACACTTAACAGAAAATTTCCCATTCCAAATAAGAGCAATACCATAATAATCCATTCCATCTTGTCCAGACGCTTTTACTTTAGTGAACAAGTGCCTTGATAGATGGACTGACCGTCAATACTAATGTAAGAATATTCTCTCTATAATGATCAATTTCTTGGATTTGTTAAAATGATAATCAACCTTGACTTGCTACTTTATAGAATGGAGATTGGTGGACTGTCATCAACGAAGAGATGAGCAATTGGAAATGCCATACATAGCACTCAAGCTGAGTGATCAGTCATTGAAGCCCTTAATAGTCTTGTAGTGGCTGATCCACTTCTCCTAATAATGCACAGAATAGTAACGGCTTGTTCTACTATCGCTGGAATGGATTTGTTCAATGGATCTTCAACGTTTCGTTGCCCTTTTCTTGATCGAGGTGGCCAGTGTTATGCTGCAAGTTGATTCTATGAGTAAACATCTGATAGTCACGCGCCTCCTACCTTACTGTAGTTTTCGTAGTCATGTCCAAGACGGTGGCGTTCTGTTATAGCGTAGAAAGCGTTAAAATAAATGAGAAATGTGGATGGCTAGATAGTCACAGTCAATAAGAATCATAATTTACAGTACTCTACTGTATGATGTCCAATTCTCCACTCAAAACCAGCTAAAATGGCAGTTTTTAGTCTAAATTGATGTTGAAAATTTTGCTCTCTATGCTTGCACAGAACTGGAGCAAGTTAAAAGCCCTTGACAGTCACGAGTGCATCAAACACTATAGTATACACAGTATGACAATCAATTAAGTAAATATAATCTGCTGTCGCTATGGTAATTCTACCGACTGGGTGCAGCCAAAGGCAACTTGCAATCAAGTTACAAGAGCTTAAAAGCACCGTAAAAGAAGCTAACAATTATTCTGCAGTCCTAATCCAACTTCTACTCGTTCTATTTCGTGTACTTGTTTGACTAAGAAGGATAATTCTATTTATTGTGCTGTACTGCAATAATTTAGTAGTCTAGATAGCCATGGTAAGAGAGATTTTCTTATACCTATTGCTAGGCAGTTAAGCTCGAAACCATGGAGTTCTAGATTACTTCCCGGGAAGTAATCTAGAAGTCTATGCCGAAATTCTACCGTACTTTACTTACGAAGGTGCAGAGCTTTAAGGCTAAGAATGCATTCAACGCTACAGCAGGTGCAGTACGATAATCAGAAGAAAGAAGCTATCCAAGCAAGGAACTACTGGTTTAATAATTAATGCATCTTCTATTAGGATATAGTTATGATTGCAAAGTGTTATGTCGAAAAACATACAGCATACCAGTCATTGCTATAAATGACTGACTAATTTTTCAAAAGCGATTAGCAAAATACTGCCGACATGAATTTGGTTTTTAATCAAGATCCAGGATAGAAACTAGCTATATTATCGGTACTCTATATAGAAAACAAGTGGTTAACCATTTGCGTGATGATAACTCTAAAATTGCGCTCTCTGTAAACGTCTGAAATAGATCCTGTAGAGCTATGGGGAAGAAAATCAATTTTTCAACTGTATGTTGATTGTATTTCATATCGAGGCATAGCAGGCGGCATTAACTGTGGGTTTTGTGCATTCAACACGCGTCTAAAATAGATCCTGTACAATGCCATCAGCATTGAACAGGAAGGTAGTCCATTTCTTGTCCTATACCGTTGTCATCACAAATTAAATTAGTAGAGTTGCGATGCATGCAAGATACAGGTAAAAGTGAAAGACTTTCCTTTTCTCGCAATACGCGATCGACTCCAACTCTCTAGTATTTCAAGATTAATGTTGATTCTGTATTAATGAATTATTCATCTTACAAAACACTGCAAATAACTAGTACTACAATAAGTGTACGTACATAAGTACAGGCAGAAAAGATTTAACATACAGTAATTGTAAAGTACAAGGATAATATCGTGCAGTTGGGTGGTTGAAGTAATAAAATACTGCCTTGCAGAAGGTGAGTAACAATGATTTAAAAGCTGACGTTGCATCTACAGCATAGCATTGATATTAATAAATATATACAAGATGGAAGTAATTTATTATTGAGTGTCAGCAGAATTGATTTAACAAACAATCCTAAGTCAACAAATGCATCAGCAAAAATGCAAGGTGTGGAATGGTATACCACAAGTTTATCTTTTATACAGTATAGACAGTTATGTTGGAGGACCATCTGCCATATTGGTAAAAATACAATCGTTGTCCCCTTTCTATCGTCATTTTCATCGAAAATAGAGAATTAGCTTACTCCTCACTACAGTAAATCCTTCCTAACTTCAGATGCAGCATCTGCTTCTTCCGTTAAGACATCTTTAGTGACTTCGTTACCGTAGATATAGACGCTGTACAATGTAGCAAAAAGACAGAATAATGACACCCCGATGTTGACTAGATCAATAATCATAAAGGCAGGCGATTTATGTGGCGATTTATCGATCAATATCCACAAGAGCAACTGATGGATGGATAGAACAAAGTTGGCTGCTAGACAAAAGCTACTCATGCTGCACAGAACTAAATAACAACTGTGAATTGAAACATTTTTTCTTTTCAATATATTTCCTGCAGTTCTACCGGCAGCAATCAAAAAATAGGATGTTAAGCTAGTAAAAAGTACAAAAGGTGCAGCATGCAAGAGTATTGCCGTTAGAAAGGTAATCGCGATAAAGATACAACCACAGAGCGTTAATATGAAGCACAAGACAAATTGTTTGGTTTTCAATGCTTGGCTATAACCCTGCCAAGGTTCACCATTTTTCACCGGATCATACTTATGCATCCCTAATCGACTTCCAATAATTACTTCTACAGAAACCGATAAGAAAAATCCAGCTATACTTGATATAGCTGTAAATGCAAATATCACCAACGAGGTTGCTGTATTCCACCGAGAATATTCCTTTGCATGAACAATAAATATAACGTTACACATAACCGATACCCAACAGCCACATCCTCCAGCACGACTGAAAGTGAGAAACCATATACCAGCATCGGGTAATTGTAACTTAGATGTGATGATGCCTAGTATGCCCGCAGTCAATAGACAAGTACCAGCTAGGATAAATAACATGGGGAAAACACTATTTTCGCCAAACAAACCAACGATACTACTGACTAATAGCGTAATACTGGCAATGACTTGGCCCTGGCCTACACTACCATAATATTGATTTGAACCTGTACAACAAAATTCATCTGTCCAGTAATATCGTACCCAGCCACTGCATCTTTCATAATCATTGCACGCAGACAACGATTTATAATACCTATTGACGCTTAAACAAGACAATCCACTAATACCTAAAGCGGTAGCAATATTGACAATGAAGAGGATGCATTGCGGAGCAGTATTAAAATAATTGTTGCTAATAAAGATATAACAGTATGTTATAATATTAACGGTCGATAGGGCTATACTCCATACCGACAACGCCATGATAGAAGCTAAAAGAGTAGCATTCGGCTTTTGATTATAAGTTAGTAAAGCTGTTATTACGGAAAAGATGGAGATAGCTGGTAGTACAGGCGTAGTAAATGTCATAGCACTGATGGTCCCATTACTTGGATGAACACCAATAACAAAGAAGGATAAAGAGCCAGAAAGAAAGCTAATAGCCCCTAAAATTGCTAAGATAACAAATACTTTCTCCATTGACGCGTAGATCAAATTTTAAAGATGGAAAGTGTGATTCACCAACCAGTGGTTAGTCTACCAGTAACAGTAATCAGTTTAAAGAGAAAGGTGGCTGTGATCCAATACCTACATCGGACTGCTCCTTAGACCAACAGTGCGTGTATGCTATTAATTAATGTGATGTAGTCCGTACGTTTTCTATTTGCGTTTTACACTCGTTGTTTGTACCCAGAGGTCCTTGACTATAGCTCGCTCTTGAGTATTGACTATTCAGGAAATCTGCTCCAGGTTTACCGCTAGCAGCCCAATTGATAATTTGACGTCATGGGCTAAGAATAGCGCGAGATGGCTTTAGTATTGATGACTGGTTGTATACAGTTTCCACCATAGATTTAGCAAAGAGAACCTTATTGTACAAGAGCACCCCTATCTACTGCTCCGCTATCGCAAAACTAAATCAATAAGCAGCATCAATCATGTCAATCATAACTCGCCGAGAGGTGAGAACTGAAAGTTTTCTACTGTATTTGGGTATTTATCTGTTTTGTCTATAATAAGCCTTATTATTTTAGTGATCCAATCCTAATGCTGTATGGAAAATGAATCTTTTTTTTTTCTCTTTGTTTACTGTCCCTCTTTCTTAATAGTTAATTGAATTATTTCATACTTTTAATGTAGCGGTCAAAGTGAGATGAGTCACGTAAAAAGAGTGGAGACTGGAAATGATCGTTCCGTATACTAAACATAGAGAAGGCAATTATTTTGCTGGTGATTTGTACTGTACTTATGCAAAATGAGTAATTTTGTACAGTATAATGGTGAATGATACTATTAGCTATCCATGATTGAAAATGTAGTCTATAACTAGTCATTGAATCATGGTCTTTTCCTCATCGAGATACAAGAAAGGGGACTATGCAATACCATCCATGATTCTAGTTTGAAAGGTGTAGAACTCTTTATTGTAGTGTATACTGCAGACCTGTGCATGAGCTAACCCAAGATCATGATCGCCTTTTAACTGAAGTTCTACTGAACCGAGATAATTGTACCGTTGCAATTCAAGTCTTTGATGATACAGCAAATTGGCCTGTAAAAAAGGTGGTCTAAGGAAGCCATTTCTGGTACTATACGTCACTGCATCTGATGGAGGTACAGGAATTTTTCTTTCTACTAGTGTTGTCCGGCCAAGCATTATAACTGTGTAGTTTTCAGTACAGTAGTGTACAGTATAGTAGACCATGCAAAATATGCAAATGATATCTGATCTTTGCTTACCTCTCTGGGCTGATACTTGGACTAATATACAGTACTGTACAACGATGATATTATTTTACAATTTTGTCCATTTCAGCTCATTTTCAACGCGCAAGATGAAGATATAGTGTATATTACGCAACTCGTATATTATATCTTATACAACCAAATGGCTCATTTTCAAATATCTATTCATCGAAAATTATACTAAGATATTAAAAATGATTGCATAATGCATTAGTCAATCTATCACCTGAGGGGAGGTGCAAAAAGATTTGTGGAGATATTTTCGGATGATGTCCCAACAGCCTACAGTACTACTGTATACTGTACACTGTAATCACAGGCCTGTCGACTATCATTCTTCCGTACTTACAGTGTAAGGTGACAGCAGTCCAGACTCCAGACCATAAAATCCATCTTATGGTTTCATCCTATCATTTTATTCATGTTTCTCATTTCTGTCATCATTCCAGGATTTCTATCAAAACATAAAACCTCGCCATACTGAAACCGAGATTTGATCCGTTGATTTACAGGAACTGTACACTATTCTGTACCTCTAAAAACGTACAGTACACTATAGTATGAGAGCGTACAGTACGGTACAGTTCGGTGCGTTACGGTGCGGTATGGTTTGGTACGGTCCGGTACGGTACCATAAAATCGCGCAACGAACATGGTTAAGAGTAGTATTAGTCTTACTATAGAAGTTCCTGACTGTATGGTATGATACTGTACCTGTCTGGTACAGACTCATACAAGGTCTCTCGTACAGATTCTGTACAGTACTGTACAGTACAGTGTACAGTGTACAGTACAGGTTTTGGGGCCCAGCCGGTACCAGTACCAGTACCAGTACAGGGTCAGCTGATACGGGACACCACATACAAACGGAAGGGCGAAAGTTGACACGTTAAAGGTCAATCAACTAAAATGGCGTCTGGAATCCTCCATTTTATCACTGCCAAATGGCAAGAAATTGCTACCAATTACAGGGATTTAATCATTAAAGATCCTGAAATAGCTTCGAGAATAGAAGCTATCCTGCGTATGGTCTCCTATCTTATCCAAGGTTATACACGTAAGATAGATACGGTGTTGAAAAGATTGCAAACGGGAGCAAAATATCTGCTAATAGTACAGAGTCTACGGGGATATACACTACTAAGCTTGCATGCTAAATACGTTGGGTATCGTCTACACCCGATCACAAGAATGCTATCCACTTGGTTTTTTAATTTTAGACTAGTGTGTAAATAGATGTAGGGTAAAACAATTTCACCCTGTGGATTCCCCATTCTACAAGATAGGCCATAGTGTAATGCGATTTCTATGGACCCTTACGCTACAAAAGAGCAGCTCTCAACGAGTAGCAGTGACCACCAAGTGGATTCCAAGAAAGAGTCCACCTCTCTCGTAATTCTATCCTATATAGTCCTACTAGTAAATTGTACAGACAATATCAATGTGGATAACACGATTGAATAGTGTTGCTATTTAATACGCTAATGTGAAATGCTCGTGCTAGTATTCAGCATCGCTATGTGCCAGTACTAGTTCACGCAATTTCAGCCCCTTGTGTCTTGGTAGGAATGCTCGTCATGACAACCATCACGACTAAAACGATGTGATAGCGTTCATGTATACCATCTGATCTAGCCTAGAATAGCAATCCTATCCTACTAGTATCCTACGAATACTTTAAGAGATACAATTTGAAGGATAGTATACTGTACAGTACTGTACTATGCATGATTGCTAGATCAAGGGTACAAGTACTTTTGCAGCGAATGGCGACGAGTTTGCTAAAACCTGTAATACTGTACTTATGTCGTTCCACACTCAATTGTCTAACTATGACTTTCTATCCTGTAGGCAAATTTCCTTTTTCTCAAGAAATATCAGAATTAGGTAAGTCAGGAAGCTGTAGCGCACTTCAATCCCACATCTCCCTCTGAAACTGTACATATTATAAAGAGATCTATTTGTCTTGTTACTCATCATGTATGTTAAACGCATACCTGCTATATCGATTATCCTCTGTAAACTGTATTTTACAGTAATTATTAATTAATTTTCAGGATAAGAATTCATATAATCTTAGTTCCGTTTTATCCATTTCTTGAATAAATATCTAATCGAATATATGCATTTCATTGGACAACAGTTTATACTGCATCTAATCTGTTGACGTTAACCAACGACGAAATCTATAGACATGCCAGGAAATTAGCCAATGTTTCGGTAAGATAAAACAGCAGGAATAGACCTAGAAAATTATGTCGTATGAACATACTGTAATCGACTAGCATAATATGCTTAGGTCTGATACTATTAGCAGTTCTTTCATTCATCACTCAAAATATCAATACTAACCACTTCAGGATAACAACTATGACATCCAACATCAATACTTGCTCATAGAAAAGAATTGCCATCATAGTAACCATGAAGGCATACTGTTGTATAATTAATTATTATTTATATAGCGATACTCCCCTGAAAGGTACATCATGGAAACCTAGTTGATAATATGAACTAATCTTGTGCTAATTCAGTATTAAAAAGGTGATCGTAATGACCAATAAAATGCTATGCTGTAGACTATTGCATAGGTTGCACTATGCGTAGGCTGTTATTACTGTATGTACTAGATGCTATCGTACGCGGACATAACAATTGTGTAAATTCCCTAATCCATCTTGTAAAACAAGTAGTATTGATTTCAGCTATCAATAGAACAGTATGAGTAGTTACTGCAATGACTCTTATACCATTATTAGCAACTATATTTTCCAATGCAAACTCTTTTCTTTCGCTATAGTCTGCATCTGTAATAAAGATCAAAAGATGGCTCACAGTAGTTGAATACGTTGAAGTATTTATTGAAGTTGGATCGGCTCGTCTTCTCGGCGACTTTGGACGCTGGGTGGTAGTATTAATGGTACAAATTTTAAAGTAAGTCATTGTAATACTTATTACCATCCAATATGAAACCGGTATACTGTAGTTTTAATGTGGAAACACTCAACACCAAGTAATATTCACTTTATCAAAAAGAGCCGCAATGAGATTGGTCTTAGTTTTCAAGCACAAAGATGGTATCCAATGTCGACCAACGATTGCACCCATGAAAAGAGATTCTAAAACTTTATCCGAGATGAACAACAAACAAAATATGAAAAATGATCCAACTGCCCAGGAACTGCCAGTATGGAAAGGAGAAAGATCCGGGCGATTCGTTCGATCTCTTTCTGCCGGTAGTCAAGCTTAAACTTTGAAATCGAAGATTGTCACTTACATTCAGTTACTTTGAACAATTTATACCGTGTAATTGTTGTAATGTTATATTTTCATGCACCAGATCGTCGTCAATACCCTAACTTAGACCAATATAAGATGTTTGTTGAACAAGAGCCCACTCCCCTCACGGAAAGGCAAAAGCTAGCGGAACTGTTATATACTGTCCGCCCAGTTCTTCACAGTAAGTATTCATCAATAAATCATCGCTACGTTATAACCTAAAGTAGCCTATAGAAGTCACCTCTCAGATGAAAACTCTTATTGTAGTATTAAGCATGTTTACTTTTGGACAAAACTCCTGGAAACCCTGGCTAATATCCACATTTACGGATCTATCCAGGTATCGTAAAGAGCTTTAGAAAGGTTTCTTACTAATTGTAATAGATCTGCCATCCCGCATGAACTAATTTTTACTTTGGAATGAAATTCTTATCTTACAATAATGTCCTAATGTAGTTTAGTGATAGCGGGCGATACTACAAAACGAACTTTTCAAGAAAGACAAGAAATTTCTCGCCGATATATGGTGTTACTATTATATTTACTGAGATCTCCTTGTTATGACAATTATTCAAGGTAAGTGAGGCAATGACTGTAATAAATTTGATGCATCGGGCATTAAAATTGAACTATTATCTGCTTATGCCGAAATTGTATAGGGAGAAAGTGATAGCCATCCTTGGCTTTTTAAGCCGTTATATTCCTGGATCATCACTTATAATCGGTATGGTATATTTGTACAATTGCATGTGTTAAGGCTTTATAATATAATACGTATTATTTGCTCTGCCAATGTCTTATAGGTCCGTTAATAGAATATTTACCGTATTGGCAGAAAACCTACTCTTATAATTGGACTTCCTAATTATTATATTATTGTACTTTCTTATTACTCATTCCTGATTTTCCTTTTATGTGATTTCTTTAATCGAAATGGCAAACTATCAACTATGGACTCGATGAGTGGATTAAACTGATAGCCCTGTTTATCGAAAATATTTAAAAGTTGATAACTCTCTGATAAATATTACTTGTATTATCATTCTAAATATGACAAACAGGAACGTCTGATAAAATCAAAGTGCAGCATTACCATTTATAACTGTTATATCATGCTTCACTCACATAATCGATGGGCAACACCAGTGATCCTACTAATGAGTAAAAGAATCAAGTTAAGCTGTTCATCTTCTAAATTTTATTGTAATTTGATGTGTTTTACATCATTTTGTTAATTCTTTTAATTACATCATACAGTAAGAACTGTTTCATCTACATTTAATGTCAATATATAATTTGTCGTAGGCCTACATCTATTGTACAGCACAGTAAAATGTAAGCCTGTAGGGCAACGACAGCACTTGAACTTATTTGCTTATTATTTCGAGTATACTTTTGAAATAAATGATGTGCAACAAATGAAAATTACTTGTATACCACTCATCTGGCGATCGTGAACTGGAAAAAATTAAAAGTATGCTCATAACCGATACGCAATGACTATCGCTAAAACCCGTTAAATTATCGAAGTCTTATATAAATAAATTAATATGATTTTAACCTTTGATACTTGACTGAATCATGTCAAAGAAATTGACAATAATTACGCTAGTTTCAATCGCCTTCCTTTCATTAAAAATTATTACCGATGAACATTAGTCAACTTTACTTTATACAACCTGTACCTTCCTTACCTTGTACGATAAATTTGCAGACTTATCAAGACTAAGGATTTAATACTATTATGACCCGATTTCATATTAATATCTATAATGTCTCAACGAATCTAGATTGCCTTGCCTAATAGAGGCCGATCTAAAAATTCATTCAATTCCCCATTTCTTTGTAAAACTGTTACGAAGTAGAAATTTTCTAATTGGTTTACTATGTTGGACTCGTAGTTATGATTCGTATAGTGAACTCTTATTCTTATTACAAGAAAATCTTACAAAAAAAGATCGTGACAAACAATCCAAGGAGCAACAATAGGAATATTTTTATTTAAATTATAATTGAATACTACTTAATTATAATAATACAATTTTCTTCAATAATCAGCATTGATGAATGTGTAGTACTGAGCTAATAATAAATGAAGCTGATAATTAAAAAATGATGTATTGTAATGTAACGTTTGATTCTGATTTTGGGGCCAATAAATACTCAATAGTATGGAAGAGATATATTTCCTATTTATAAACTTGTACCTGTCGATACCTTCTATAGCGTATTTACTGAAGAACAAATTTAAAATTAATAGGCAATCATTATAGCTATGCGTTGTGGGTATAAAATCGATTAACTACTAACTTCTACCGTATCTAGCTCTATTTTATGCTTTAAATTGAAATTAATTTCAAGCTCTCCAAAACATAATTCTGTACGTGAATTGTTATCCATCGATTTTCTAGTAAGTATTACAGGCCAAAGACAAGTAGAAACTAGCAAGTTACTGTAATGAAAATCGTATCTTAGAGCACAATTAAACTCTGATAACTACATGTCGAAAGATTGAAATCATCTTCGAGCTAATTAAGCCTCATAGCCGTTACTAATAGTATTTGATACTATACTTTTTTAATTAATAAAAGTTTAGCTCCATAGCTAAAATTGACAATAATTTAACACTACCTACTAACATTGTAAAGGAGTATTAAAACAAGAAGCAATTCAATTAACCCTTACTTAACGTTGTAATGATAATTTTACAATTGCTTTCCACTTTTCAGAGTAGCATTAACAATACCTTCTACTAATGAATAACAATGGATACACGATTACGTAGCAGCCAAGAGAAAATTGCTCAATTAAGCATAGAAAACTGATTTGAAACACTACTACCAGATGTTATAGCTGATAAATTTAAAGCCCTAATTCACTTGGGATAATTACAACACGGCTTAGGGTACATGAGTAAAATTAGAAATTCTCTTTAATCGTTGAACGTGTTCCCAGACTTTATTTAATCAAGAAACGTTAGATTGCAATCAAGTATTAACAAGTTCAATCATTCTACGGCCAAATAAGCACACTTAATCGCATCGATATTTTGCAATAGAGGTAGATTAAAAGCATCTATCTCATCGACTATGCTTAATAATAATACTAATACATACACGTCAGAAAGCTCTGCTTTTTTAGTCGTCCAACTTTGCGTTACGACATTGGTATCGGTTAGTAATATCGCTTTAGTGGTAATCGTGGCGTTCTCTAAAAATTTACACGATTTATCTTATAACTTTATTATTAATGTATCTATATCCGATATTATTTCATCTATCATACAATATACATATATCGGTACATCAATCTCAACCGTTTCAATGCCTAGACCTGTAGGTGTTGTTGTATGTCCAATAGCATATGGACTTACGGTTACATCGATCAATACCTCTATTACAAGTTTAACTATGATAAGTATCTATCGATTTAAAATCGTTACTTGTCCGTTAACATTTCGAGATACAACTATTTTTAAACATTGTACTAAGTTTATTATACTGTCTTGGCTTATAAGCGTCATATTCGCTACCCCTGCTTTCCTAATAGGAACTTATAATTCAGCCACGAACAACTGTGACTTTGGCTTCCCTTATGGTAACATCTTCAACGTTGTCTATTTTTCGATTACCTTGCTATTCGTGTACTTGATTCCAGGAATAATAATGTTAAGGAATTATAACCGTATCGTTATCAGTTTATCTTCTCAAATATCTGATAACACTGCTATATCTCATGACCGCGAAGCTTCTATTAATCGTACACGAAGCGTTATTCGAGTTTTTATTGTCGCAACACTGGCACAAACATTACTGACATTGCCCTATATTATGACTATGTTGACTTATTCAATACTCAATCAAAGCCAATTTCAGCTACTCTTTAACAATCCCCAATTTTTTGTAGCCAACTTTATATCGTTTGCGAGTAATACCGTATCCTACTTGATAAATCCATTTATATTCTTGATTTTCGATAAAAATGTAAAAACGTCAATGTATGACTTATGTCTTCGAATTCGTGATAGACGTAGTAATACGAAATCATGATTAATTTATCAAAGTAGCTACATCGGATACGGTGTCATTTTTCACTAGCCATTTAGTCTTAGATAGCTTGCGTACTATTTATAGTGTTTATTACAATCTAGTCATTATTATGGATCAAGCTACGAATACTGTAACTTAAATACAGATTATTGATAGAGAACCTGTTCGCTATTTAACAGGTTAATTGTTATCCCATTCTTATTCTAAAGCGGATCAAATTTGTGCTATAATAACTTCGATATGTAATCAAGATAGGTACTTTCTCACTATTTGTGGGATATATAGTTATCCAATCCTTATTCTGAAGTTAGCAGGACTAAATTGTTACTATAATAAGTTTGGTAAGAGATAATGATAGAGCTCTCTTTCGCTATTAATAGAGTTAGTGGCTATCTAGTTGTTACTCTAAAATAGACCAAATTAAAACTATAATAAAGTGACACGAAAGAATATTAGAGAACTTACTTACTACTCCTATTTATGCTCTTAATAGATATTCAATTGCTATTTTACGACGGATCAAAATTACTACTATGATAATTTTATTATACTGTAGAACCATATTAAGGATATTGTCTTTTAACGATATTAATCTCTTCTACAGTTATCCTGATTTCATCATGTAGTTAATCTGGTAGAAATCGAAACCTATAGAACAGCGAAACCACTTCAACTTATTTTTTGCTTATTATTTCGAATATACACATACATTCGAAATAAATGACATGCAGCAAAACGGAAAATACTCGTATATCGCTCACCTGGCGAACTTTAACCGGAAATAATTAAAGCTTGCTCTTAACTAATACAAAATATGTAATGACCATCAACAAGACCCGTTAAATTATTACAATCTTATAATAGTAAACTATAATAATTTAACTATTGATACTTGACTGAATTATGTCCCAAAAATGGACAATAATTACAATACTTTTTATCGCCTTCCATTAATTTAAAGTTCCCACCGATGAACATAAGTCAACTTTATTTTATACATGTCGTATCTTCCTTACCTTCTGCAATAACTTTGAAAACTTATCAAAACTGAGAATTTAATACTATCATTGTACGATTTCGTACTAACATTTATGGGATCTTAACGAATCTAGATTGTCTTGACTAGTAGAGGCTGATCTAAAAGTTCATTCAACTCTTTATTTCTTTATAATACACTAAAATAGAAATACGTTTTATTTAATTATGATTGAATAAAGCATAAATATAATAGTGCAAGTTTTCTTTTCTTCAATAATCAAAAATGATTAACGTGTACTACTGAGCTAATAATACATGATACTGGTAATTAAAAAACGAAATATTGGAATGTAATGTTTGAATCTAACTTTGGGTCAATAAATACTCAACAGAATTGCAAAGGTATATTTCTTACACATAAACTGATACCTGCCAACCTACTCCTTAGCATACTTTATAGAAGACATTTAAAATTATTAGACATCATCTAGCTATGCATCTTCTTGAAGGTATAGAAGTGATTGCTAATTTTCTATTATATCTAGCTCTATTTTATGCTCCCAATTGAAATCCTAATTGATTCTAAGCATCCACGACACTATACTGTACATGAGTGGTTATCAATCGATTTTCTAGCAGGTATTATAGGCCAGAAATAAGCAGAAACTATCAATTTACTGTGATGATAATCATATCTTATAATGCAATTAAACTCCGATAACTATGTATTCAAAGATTGAGATCATCTTCGGGCTAATTAAGTCTTATAGCTGTTACTAATAGTATTTGATACTTCATTTTATTAATGAATAAAGTTTAGCTCATAGCCAAACTTTAATCGGTATAAGCCCGATTAATAAACGATCAGATTGAAAACTTCGATATTCTTCATACTTTCTCCTTCAAAGCATTTATAATTTTTCTCATTCGCTTCGTTCTACATGCTTAAAAGTAACTTCAAAATAAAGTAATATCAACTATCCGTTTAGCCTATACATTCTATTTACTTTAAAAATAGATGACTTACGTTACAAAAATTGGTAATAATTTAGCAGTATCTTCTAACATTGTACAAAAGTACGATAAGAACAAAGAGCAATTAAATCAACGCTTATTTAACATTGCGATGATATTTTACATTTGCTTTCGACTTTTCAGAATATCATTAGCAATACCATCTATCAATGAGTAACAATGGATAAATAAGTAAATAGTAGTAAAGGGGAAATAACTTAATTAAACATAAGAAGTTGATGTCAAATACTACTAACAGATGTTACAGCTGACAAATTTAAAGCATTAATTCACTTAAGATAATTACAAGACGGCTTAGGCATTAGTAGCCCCTAACTTAGGTTATAACAATAAAATTAGGTGAATTTCTTTCAATCGTTAAACGTATCTCAAACTCAATTCAGTCGAGAAACGTTAGATTCCAATCAAGTATTAACAGACTCGATCACTCTGAACGAAGCTCTCTACGGTCAAATAGGCATATTTATTCGTATGAACGTTTAGCTACAGATGTAGATTAAAAACATACTCATCGACTATGTATAATAATACTACTCACACACAATCGCAAGAAATTTCTATTTATTTAATTATTCAGTTTTGCCTTGCTACATTGACATTGATTAGCAATATCGCTCTAGTGGTGATTGTGGCGTTGTCTAAAAATTTACACGATCAATCGTATAACTTTATTATTAATGTATCTATATCTGATATTATTTCATCGATCATACAGTATACATATGCCATTATAGCAATCCCAACTGTTTCAATATCTAGACCTGTTGTTGCAGTGGTATGTCGATTAGCATATGGAGTTTTGGTTACATCGACTAATACCTCTATTACAAGTTTAACTATGATAAGTATCTATCGATTAAAAATCGTTACTTGTCCGTTAATATTTCGAAAAACAATCATTGTTAAGCATTGTAATAAGTTTATTATACTATCGTGGCTTGTAAGCGCCGTGTTCGCTATCCCCGCTTTCCTAATAGGAACATATAATCCAGCGACAAAAAACTGCGACGTTGGCTTCCCTTATGGTAAAATCTTCAACGTTGTCTATTTTTCGATTACCTTGCCATTCATTTACTTGATTCCGGGAATAATAATGTTAAAGAATTATAGGCGTATCGCAACCAGTCTATCCTCTCAAATATCCGATAACATTGCTGTAGCTCATGACTGCGAAGCCTCCATTAATCGTACAAGGAGCGTTATTCGAATTTTTATCATTGCGACACTAGCACAAATATTAATGACATTGCCCTATATTATATCTTCCTTGACTTATGCGATACTCAATCAGAGCCAATATCAGGTAGTCGCTGATGATAATCTCCAATTTTTTGTAATGTGGTCATCGTTTGTGATTAATAACGCATCCTACTTGGTAAATCCGTTTATGTTCTTGGTTTTCGATAAAAATGTTAAAGTTACAGCGCATGATTTATGTCTTCAAATTCATAATAGTTGTAATAATATGAAATCATGAGTAATTTATCGAACTAGATATATCAGATATGGTATCATTTTTCACTAGACACTTAGTCTTAAATAGCTTGTATACTTTTTATAGCTTTAATTGCTATATAACTGTTATTCTGAAATGGATCGAATTACAGCTATAGTAACGTTGAAGTGGAATAATGATAGAGAACCTACTCACTATTAACAGGGTTATCTCTTCCTTATTTTAAAACGGAACAAATTACCACTGTAATAGCTTCGATACAAAATCAAGTTAGAGTACTTGCTCAATATCTGTAGAGTTGATGATTATCCAATAGTTATTCTAAAATTAAATGAGCCGAATGACTACTATAATTACTTTTATACGAAATAATGTTAGAGTACATGCTCATCATTAATAGAGTTAATAGTTATCGAATCCTTATTCTAGAGCTAGATCAAATTACTACTACAATGACTTTGAAACGAGATAATGTTAGATCTCTTACTTACTATTGATAGAGTTAACGGTTATCTAATTATTACTCTAAAGTAGAATAAATAACTACTATAATAACGCGATACGAAATAATGTCAGAGAACTTGCTTACTATTTATGCTGTTAATGGTTATCTAATCGCTACTTTCAAATGGATCAAATGACTGCCATGGTAACTTTATTATACTAATGAACGGAAATATGTTCTGTACTAAGCAATACATTGAAAGAAAACTCGTAACTAGATTATCTTACTATACATACTTCCTAGATAGGTACATTACTGGATCAAGTCCGTAGAATAAAAACATTATTATATTAGCTATTTGTTTTTGTTTTCAGTAAATGATCTAAAACATACATATTGCACATGTGCATTCTGTTCGCTTGTATAATTTTTATACCACGAAGGCTCAAAATAAAGTGCCAAGCTTTCATTTGAGTACGTTATTAAGTTATTAGCTCACATAATTACAATTTCAACCGGTTTTTATTCTTGTAGACGGCGATATTATTTATATTAATGCGTAAAATTGTATATTTCTGACATTTTTCAAATGCTACAATCAGAGGATTTCAGAATAAACTATGTTATCAGCGTAAGGGCTGCTGTCTTCAGCTAATTGTGCGTTTAAGCTAAATTTTTAACATTATGCACATTATGCATGCGGCTAAGAGCAACATATCGTTGACCATTAGGAAAAAATAATCGATCTAAATATAGTCCAATTTTATTCGATGTTTACCCTTGTGATTTATTAGCAGTAATAGCAAATACTGGTCTAACTGGAAATTGCTTTCGCTATATATGAAAGGGATACATTTGTTTAGCTATATAATATTATTACTTTATATCCTAGAACATATGAGCTGTTTCCAATACACTTTATTGGGTAGTGTTGAATCATTAAACAGTAACATAAGGTTTATTATAAAGCAAATTCTATTAAAATTGATATACATTACGACGTGAAAATGATATTTTACAGTCATTCCGGTTATATCATATACTTAATCTAGTAAAAATCGTAATCTATAGAACAGTGAAACTGTAGTGTTTACTTCTAAATACGGTATAGTCTATTTTTAGTAAAAGTCAATTTCCACTAGATTGTAGCATAACTCTAAATATGTATAATTTATATTTAACAAAATACTCTGTGGAAATCGCTTTGAATCTAGCTCAATTATATCGTAGCCCTGTCTTAACATAGAAGTAACATATTCTTATTAGTCTTTTATGATTTCCTCCTGCTGTGCTTCATACATTATAAAAGCTATCTTCTTTCACCTATCTCGTTAGTTAGTTCTGCTAGTTACACGGTAAGCTTGCACGCTTTACCTATGCTACATTACTATAGCTATTCGACTGGTCACGTCGTTATACACGCTGTAATCTCACACGGTTTTTCCTTTGCACTAATTCCAATAAACTCTATTCCTCTACTAAATTAACTCTGGTAATTTACTGTGATCATGACGAATCCACAATCTTCCGAAACATCACAGAAACCACTTTAACTTATTTACTTTATTATTTCGAGTATACGCGTACGCTTGTAATAAATGGCATACAGCAAACGGAAAATACTCGTATATCGCTTGTCTGGCGAACTGTAACTAGAAAAAATTAAAGCACACTCTTTACCAATACGCAATCAGTAAAAATTGTCATATGAAATATAAAATTGATATAAAATCAGTCATTATAAGCCTGATTAATAAATGATCGGATTTAGAACTTGAATATTGTTTGTACTTTTTACCTGGAGTTATTTAAGATACTTACTCATTCTATTCAATGTATACGTTTAGAAATACTTTCACCTAAAGCTGGATTAATTGATCTATACGTTCTATTTATATTAAAGGTAGATAATGTACGTTATAAAAATTGTTAATCATTTAATGTTACTTGCTAATATTATAAAGGATACCGATGTGAAAATTTATTTAATCCTCTATTTCTTTATAATATACAAATGGAACAAGAATAGAAATATTTTTGTTTAATTGTGATTGAATACCCAATACTGAATAAATATAATAATGCAATTTATTCAATAATCAGCATTGATGAATGTGTAGTTGTTACGGTATGAACTACCGTGAAGAAATAGCTATCTAAATTTGGTTAATATAATATAGTGATATTATATTACAACTAGTTATTTACTATAGGAATTACTCTAATTATAAATGTGTTACAGTAAATTTAATGCTGTGCTGTAATGTGCACTGAAATGATTCTGTGAATGGACATACTGTATTCCGACTGTGAAAAACCAGTTATCTCACCTAAGTATTTTTATAAGATTACTTGTGAATGTTAGCTGCTGTAGAAGGGTATATAAGCCCTTCAGATAGTTGAATAAAGCAGTTCTCAATTGTATAGTTGTTTTAACGTAGGATCAAAGGCGTCTAAATTCTTGTGAGGTAGTTAAGGGATACTGAATCCCGGAGACTATAGTAATTTAGAGATTTGTTTTACGTTATCCTTGTCACGAAGCTGGTTTGTGACAGTAGTACTGAGCTAATAATAAATGAAGCTGATAATTAAAAAATGATGTATTGTAATGTAACGTTTGATTCTAATTTTGGGGCCAATAAATATTCAATAGTATGGAAGAGATATATTTCCTATTTATAAACTTGTACCTGTCGATACCTTCTATAGAGTATTTACTGAAGAACAAATTTAAAATTAATAGGCAATCATTATAGCTATGCGTTGTGGGTATAAAATCGATTAACTGCTAACTTCTACCGTATCTAGCTCTATTTTATGCTTTAAATTGAAATTAATTTCAAGCTCTCCAAGACATAATTCTGTACGTGAATTGTTATCCATCGATTTTCTAGTAAGTATTACAGGCCAAAGATAAGCAGAAACTAGCAAGTTACTGTAAAGAAAATCGTATCTTAGAACACAATTAAACTCTGATAACTACATACCGAAAGATTGAAATCGTCTTCGAGTTAATTAAGCCTCATAGCCAGATAGAGAAGACCTATTCACCGTCAATTTTAGCAATGTTCCACATAGTTTATAATGTATGTTCCACATAGATTATAAACTTCACAATATCTGTTCATAATAATGTGACACGAAATAATGGAAGAGAACTTGCTTACTCTTTATACAGTTAATAGTTATCTAATCGCTATTTTCAAATAGATCAAACTCTCTACTATGATAACTTTGCTATACTTTAGAGCCATGTTATCGATATTATTCTAAAATAATATCAATAAATTATCCGTTTGAATGAATACAAACGTATTCTGCACAAAGAAACACATTAATTAAAGGAAATTTACAGCTAGGCTATTTTACTAAACGAGTATACGCTTCCGAGAAGGTACAATTAGAGATCAAGCCCATACAATAAGTATATTATTATTATATCTGTTTATTTTGTATTCAGTAAATGGTCTGGAATACAAAAATTTCTTATGTGTATTCTATTCGTCTGCATAGTCTTTACATCTTGACGACTTAAAATAAGGTGCTATGCTTTAATTTTTCTACGTTGTTATGTAAGAAACTTGTACAATTGCAACTTTACCCAATTTTTATTTTTATAAATAGCGATATTATTTATATCAATGCATAAAATAGTGTATTTCTGATATTTTTCAAATTAAATAAATTACGTTATCAACATAATGACTGCTGTATTTAGCTAATGTGCATTTTTAGCTAAAATTTAACATTACTTAAGCTCGCATGTGGCTAAGAACAATGTATAGTTGACTATGAGAAAACATCGATCGGTCTAAATATAATTTAATTTTATTCAATGTTTGCTCTTATGATTTATTAGCAGTAATGGCAAACCTTGGCCTAACTACAAATTTTGTTAGCTTCATATGGTAGGGATACGTTTGATCAGCTTTATAACATTATTACTTTATATCTTTAGAACACATGAGCTGGTTCTGATACAGTTTATTGCTTAGTGTTGAAACATCAGATAAATTACGTAAGGTTTATTACAAAGCGAATTCTCACAAACTTTAAATTTCATCATCCAATATTTTTCAGATTTTAATTCGAAAAATTAATTCTATAGTATTTCTAAATACTGTTGCATTTATAGATTCAATTTCTGAAATTATACAAAACTGATATAATATATGATGTGCAATAATATTTTACAGTTATCGTGATTTATCATATACCATACTTAATCAAGAAGAAAATGAAAGCTGATGGGCAACGAGAGCTCTTGAACTTGTTTGCTTGCAATTTCGAGTACACGCGTGCATTTAAAATAAATGACATGCAACAAATGGAAAATACTCGTATACCGCTCGTCTGGCGAACTTGAACTGGAAAAAATTAAAACATGCTGTTAATCATTACGCAATGTTCAATGGCTATTGCTAAGATTCGTTAAATTATTAGTGCCATAGCCAAACTTTAGTTGGTATAAGCCCGATAAACAAATCATCAGACTTGAAACTTCAGTATTGACCATTCTTTCTCCTTGAAATCTTTTGTAATCCTTTCTTATTCTATTTATTCTCTACGTTTAAAAATAATTTGAAACTAAAGTAGGGCTGTGATGAAATCCGATCACAAAAAATTCCAAAGTTGTAGAAGATTAGAACTTTATTAGATCTAATACAAAGACTAGCTACACACAGCTCTACTTTAGTTAAAATACAAGTACTGAAAAACTTCTAGAATGAACAACAGATAATCTAATGTCTCCTGCTTTATACCTTCCGTAGCCTTCGCAGCTACAATCAGCATAGCAACACTCTATCATATTTTGCACGTATTCAGCTTATTATTAGTCACAATATTTTACAACGAACCGCTATTAATCCAATATGGAAATGATTACAGCATTTTCGTAGACATTATTCCTACCACTCAAAGTATAATGAACTAAGCACATCCTAATACATGATTTAAAATTCTATTTCTACCTCTAACCTTATTAGTAGCTCAACATCTTTCTGTATATAGCCATCTGTACTCTAGCATAGAGTCTATCCTTACAGTCTATAATTATGGGCTACTAAATATATCATAAGATAAATATAGAAAAGACACTACTGTACTTCATACTAAACATGGCTAATAGTCTATAATTGCAATATTAAGCTACTTTACAAGGGCTAACTGTTCAATTGGTCTATATACATGTACTCTATTTACTTCAAAAAGAACGACATACGTTATAAAAATTGACAATCATTTAACGTTACATTCTTATTACTGTCATTGTAATGCCTTTCATTAAGAATAACAACAGATAAATGATTATCTAATAGTAAAGAGAAATTAGCTCAATTAAGTATGACAAATTGATATGAAAACAATACTGCCAGATGTTACCGCTATCAAGTTTCAAGCATTAATGTACTAGGGATAATTACAAGACGGCTTAGATTACAAGTGTAAAACTAGAAGAGTTCCCTTTCAATCGTTGAACGTATTTCCAAAACTCAATTAATCAAGAAACGCTACGTCATAATCGAGTATTAACAGATTTAATCAATCCACAGTCAAATAGGCTTATTTAATCGTATAGAATTTTAGCTATAATTGTAGATTAAAACATCCAACTCATCGATTATGTTTAATAATACTACTCTTACACAATCGCAAGAAAATTTTGCTCTTATAGTTATCCAGTTTAGCCTTATTACGTTGACATTGGTTAGCAATATCGCTCTAGTAGGGATCGTGGCGTTCTCTAAAAATTTACATGATTTATCTTATAACTTTATTATTAATGTATTTATATCTGATATTCTCTCATCAATCATACAGTGTACATATGCCATTACAGCAATCTCAACCGCTTCAATATCTAGGCCTGTTAGTGTACTTATATGTCGATTAGCATATGGACTTATGGTTACATCGGCCAACACCTCTATTGCAAGTTTAACTATGATAAGTATCTATCGATTAAAAATCGTCAGTTGTCCTTTAACATTTCGCAACACGATCATTTTTAAACATTGTACTAAGTTTATTATACTGTCTTGGCTTATGGGCGTCGTATTCGCTATCCCTGCTTTCCTAATAGGAGCTTATGATCCAGAAACGAAAGGCTGTGACATTGGCTTCCCTTATGATAAAGTCTTCAACATTGTCTATTTTTCGATTACTTTACTATTTGTCTACTTGATTCCAGGAATAATAATGTTAAGGAATTACAAACGTATCGCAATCTGTTTATCTTCTCAAATATCCGATAATACTGCTATAGCTCAAGACCGTAACGCTTCTATTAATCGCACAAGAACCGTTATTCGAGTCTTTATCATCGTGACAGTTGCACAAACATTACTGCCATTGCCCTATATTATATCTGTCTTAACTTACTCAATACTCAATCAGAACCAATTTCAGTTACACGCTGATATTCCCCAACTTTCTGTAATCATCTGGCTATCGTTCGTTATCAATATAGCATCCTACCTAGTAAATCCATTTATGTTCTTAATTTTCGATAAAAATATTAGAATTGCAGCGCATGATCTATGTCTTCGAATTTATGATAGCTGTAGTTTTACGAAATCATGATTAATTTATCAAATACAAACATCAGATGCGGTAACATTTTCATTAGACAGTTAGTCTTAAATAGCTTGCATACTATTTATAGCATTAATTACTATCCAATCT